>NC_056730.1:579251755-579349255 GCF_019279795.1 Protopterus annectens | reverse complement strand
CAGTATTCATTTACAGTTGCAATCCATTAGCAGCAAACACTGAGGGAGTGCCTGCACGATGTTTACATCTGATGCATAGAACCAAGTATTTGGGATTCAGCAATTCGAATGCGTTCACACCTTATTTGTATCTTCACCATCCTCTCAGCCCTGAATCTACACTATAAAAGGGAACCATGTAGCTAGGGAACTTGAAGATGAGGAGTCTTGTTTATGTGGATAACACAGAAGAAGGTAGTACTTTGGGATTTATCTGCACAGAAAACTACTGATCTTGATAATGTATGATTGCATTTTTCAGTTATGTACTGGATATGCTCACATATCACTAAGGAAAAAAAAAAAAAAAAAAAAAAATATATATATATATATGTGTGTGTGTGTGTGTGTGTGTGTGTGTGTGTGTGTGTATATATATATATATATATATATATATATATATATATACACATGCATTAGCAAATGCACTTTTATCTATATGCGCTTCTTAGAAATTTACTGATGGCATAGCCATTTTTGCCAGGGCATTTTACTTTTTCAGATGCACAGCCTTATTGACTGCCATCACAAGTGCTAATGTTATGACTGCTTTTTCCTCTTTACACTCTTCTATTGAAATGTCCTATACTATTAATGACACAGAGGTGTTAGCCTTCTAGGATGGCCCATAAAAACTCTAGGGGAGCGCTGGACACAGGTAGAGGTGACTGGCAATTGCATATAATTGACTATTCTGTCATAAATGTATACACATGTTTTTAGGATAGTTTATTTGACAGCACTTTTAGCAGTGCACTGATGTTTTGTTAGTAAAATGTGTCATTTGCCTGTTGCTTTGGAGATGGAGAGCCAAGTTCGATTTCTGTGTTGGCACAAACTAAACTGTTTTTACAAAGGTTGCTTTGCTATTGTTTATCTCATTGTTTTGGCTCCAACCTTGCTTTGTGTGTGACTCTAATATGTTAGAACCACATATATCCTTTTTTATATTTGAATATCATGACTGTTTTTTGTTTCTTCACTGGGTAATATTGAAAAACTAACTTTTATGTGTTATAGCTAAGCAGGACTTTAATTTATGTGATACTTATGTGTATTATCCTTCTTTTGCATTTTATGTCACCTAGGACTATGGCACCCAGGAGTCACAATCCCCCGGCAACCCCCCTCCACACTTAAGTGACCCTGAGAATTAAGTGATTGTCGAAGCATTTCAGCAACATGGTGCCTTTCTACTTAAGGGAAGACGTGGCATATGTCTGGCAGAATGCAAATTTAGCAGCAGATAGTGGCTGATGTAAATGCAGTAGGTGGCCAGAGCAGGATGTATGATCAGATGCATCATAGCGCCACTGACATGATTTCATTGGCCTGGGAGGAGAGCAGCTGCAGTGACCCTTGGACAGATGGCTATCGGGGGCCTGCTACAGACCCACCATTGACTCCAAATGAAGAGTTCCTGTCCACTGTCTGGGATCCAGAGAGCTCAGTGGAAGTGCACAACAGCATGTGATTGATGTTGGTGCTGCTGTTTCAGGGAGAGCAAGTATGTTCCAGGAGGAGCTTCCAGGTAGGCTTACCTATCTCAGTTGTTAAATACTTCTTGTATAGTGAAATATTGACAGCAATACTTAGGTTCTATTTAACATACATTTTTGGGGGGATAGTTGTATATTGATACAGTTAACAACACATTCTGCTTGATTACACATGGGTTTGGGGCAGATGTGTCATCCAAGCTTTTGTTAAAAGAATCATTAATGGACATATAAAGGGCAAAAAGTTTTAACGTTCTGTGCTACTGTTAATTGTGATGATGGTGTCCTTACCTTTTGCTTAAAGTTTTCCAGGACCATCCTCCATAGGAACCATAGAATCATCTACACATAGTAAGCCAACCATTTTTACGTCAGTACAGATGAGCAGTTCAAGAAATATTTATTTTATCCATATGTATGATATGGGTGTCAGGACTGTTGTGTGTATTGCTGCACTGTCTGTAATAGTGGCACCACTGTTAGTTTGTTAGCATATCTTGGTCTCTAATAGTGTAGGTATTCATTTCTTTCCTGTATTTGTTGCTTATTATTACAGGAGATCTTGACAGTGGAAGTGTAGGACTCTTACCACCAGATGTCAGTGTATCAGCCGACTGTTATGATGATGATGGCCAAACACAGGCACAGTTGGGGGGTGCAGAAGTTGAATCTGACACTGAGGATGACATTCAGCCATCCCCTGTAATTTCAATGGACACAGCCAGTAGGCCTACACCAACCCATTCAATTTAGCCCTCAGAAATTGGACTGGTGGAGGGTGAGACACTCAATCAGAGTGGTTACTGTGGCTTCAGTGCTTGTTGACTGTGGCCATAGCCAAAGTAGGGGCAAGGTGCCATACAGGAGGGTTGTCAGGGGTGCTCAGAGAAGGTCTTCTGTCCATCCTCCACCTGATCCAGGTGTGTCTTCCTATGCCACGTGATGTATGTTTAGGGCCATCATGGAGGTGCAGGCATGTTTCAATAGGTCCTCTAGAAAAATGCTTAGTGTTGTAGATGTGGCACAGGCTCAGATGAGTGACTGTCTCCACTCTGTTTCCAATTCAATGAATTCGATGAATGGCATGTTAGAATGGCCAGTGTCCTTGATGAAACGTCTGTTGGGGGGGGGGGGAGGCATCCACATAGATGTAGATCAGCCACATCATCTTATGTTAGATGACATGGCGTGCCCGATCACACTCCCATAGTAGCACTACTACCTCTGTTCCATCAGTGGTTGAGGTGCCATACCCAAATGTGGAAGGTCATGAGGTCATGTTCCTGGGCATCCTCATGAAAAGAGCTTATCCAGCAGACATCATTCAGGTTCATATAGCAGCAGTGCATCTGCCTGTGGGCGTGGACATGCCAGTGCAACTTCTGGCAGAGCCAGTTGTCATGGTCCGGTATGATGATGAACTGTCACCTCTACCATGCATGGCACACACCTGTCTGACATACCAAGATGTAGAGCTAGCACAGAGTTTGGCTGTGTTCTTGCAGACACTCACACACCAATTTCACCTCGAGGGCCCATTCAGGCACACACACAGTTACATGGTTCAGCCATGAGGCATAAAGCTCATCCTGTCTCAGTGGCCATTTGTTATTTTATCCAAATGTCTGCCTGTTTCTCTTTCTTACTCACACGCACTCACTTACCTTTTGTGCCAGCCTAGCTCCCCCCAACACCCTGTGCAATTGATGATAACTATGCCATTTCCTTGCTTTCTTTGTTTTGGATTCAGGGATACTTTAGCTTTGTGTTTGATGCTCAGGGTGCATAGCTGACTTAGTGCTTTGTATATCTGTGTCTGTGATGTTGTTTTGCTAATTGTACTTTTTACATATTTTGGTCTTACAAAGTTAGACAGTTGATAGAATAAAAACAGTTTTTGTATCAGTATTTTTAAGAATCTTCTGAAGGTTATGAAGTCAGAAACTGAAACGTGTCTCATTAATTTCTAACTTCTCTCATTAATGATTTGCCAGTACAAATGTATGAGGCCAGACTGAGGACATTAGGTGGCTATCCATACTTTTGAGAGGTATGACTGTGTGAATCTTTGAAGCCTGAGGTCTATTACTTGATAGAGGACACATGTATTCAAATAAGTCTCTGCTGTCACATGTTGAAGTCATTGCTGTACAAATCACTCACCTTTTACTTGGTTACATTACCAAGTAACAACATGCAATGATATGCCATTAATTTGCATTATTACACAATTTTGTTTTAATACTCCAGGTTCAATACTTGTAAATCCAGCAGTTGCTACAGTTTTAGTTCAGGGCTGAGTCTGTCTGATGCTAGGAGTACACAGCCATTACATGGGGGGTAAAGGTTGTGAGCATTGCCTGGCATGAATGTTACTATATGTATGTGTGTAGGATGAAGGTTTTATCCCCTAAGGTGATGAGTGAGTGTGCTATGCATTGCCTCTTAGCCAATGCGAGGGAATATTGAGCATGCCTATGTCTGCCTACACCTACAGCAGCTGCAGGTTCTCCCTCTGACTCTTCAACTAAGCTTGGCTGTGGTGACCTTGCAAATGGTTATGAGATGTATGCCCCTTCACCTTTCTGATCCTGCTGAAGCTGTTTTCTCAGGATGATGTTGTGAAACATGGCACAGGCAGTGAAGATTTCAGTACTTGTACGTGGTTGTACTGCAGGGCTCCACCAGATGTATTTAGGCACTGGAACCATGACTTCAGCAATCCAAACACACACACTATGATATTTCTGGTTTGAGCATGTGCCTCATTAAGGTGTTCTTCAGCAGGTGTGTGTGTATTTCTGATGGCCGTCATCAGCCACAGATCAAGTGCATAATCTGCATCCTCTAGTAAATGACCCAGTGGGATATCACCTCTAATGAACATTTAATATAGTTGGAAGGTGTTCCATGGTAATTGCCTGGGTTGTCAGCACACACATTCAAGATGATTCTCTTAGCATTGCATATGACTTGGCATTTAATGGAGTGGAAGTCCTTTCTATTTATGTAGACACTTGCCGGAGTGGTGTCTTGATTACTACATGTGTACAATCTATGGCACCCAGTACTTCAGGGTAGTGTGCTACAGGGTAGAACTCTTGCATATCTGTGGCCTTGCACTCAGGAGTATGGGTAAAATATATTTGGTCACTGGCATGTTGGAACATAGCATTCAGGAATTGATGGAGGATCCTGGATGTTGATGCCTGTGACATCCCCAAGCATGTCCTCTGTTGGTCTCTTAAAGGTTTCTATTGCTGAAATTCTAAGTGGTACACATACCTTTGTCTCTACTGCTATTGGTTCACCTCAGTTTGCCCTGAGTCCATACCTCTCAACCTCTTAGGACAAGAAATCTGGACAAAGACTGACAAAATGGGGGACAAAGGCTCAAATATAGGGACAGATTTTAAATATTGCTCTTATAAACTTAGAAAGTTGGTAGAATAACAGGGTTTGTATTGTCATACATTTTCTGAAGGATTTGAAGTCTGAAACGCAAATGAATATCATTATTTAATGACTTCAATCTTCAAATCATCCAAGTGATTTACCAGAAAACCACAAATTTTATGAGGAATAGACCAAAAATATGAGTCAAAAATCTGGGCATTCTGTGAAAATCTGGACAGTTGAGAGGTATACCTGAGTCTGAGTTGAGGATGACAGAGGTTGCAGAGTTTCTGTAATGTTCCTTTAGCCACCTTGAACCTATCTACAATTTCCAGATAGGTTAAACGTGGTCTGAAAACCCTTCTTCTTTTGGCCATTGTCTATTAGCAGCAATAACAGCATAGATTTTAGCCTCTTGCACATACAGATGAATTAAAGCAACAACAACCTCTAACATTCTTTCTGTGTAGACATCTTTCCATGGCTATATTCCAGTAGGTTTTGGAATTCACAGAGAAAACAAGCACAGTTGTTTTACACCTTGTTGAGTAGCTCCTCCATCTTGGATTAGTTGATTAGCATACAATTCAGCTGCTTATGCTGTATTTAACATGCCATGGTGTTTACTGTGGTTGTGCGGCTCTACACACCATGTAGATCCACTTACTGAATGCAGAACAGTGCACTACTGTCATGAAGTGCTCATGGTCTTGGGGACAGTGTACAGTTTATTGACTGTGCCATACGTAATTTATATATATATATATATATATATATATATATATATATATATATATATATATATATATAAGACTCCACAAATGTACTATTTGGCAGTCAAAGATACGCACTTTGATAAAATGTATAAAAACAAAACAAAAAGGCAAAATCAAGGTAATCACCATGCTAACTATCATAAAACTCTTCTTTAATAAAAAGTGAAAAATGAAAACTTAAAAAAATGTAAGTATTTGTGGGATCAGGGTTATATTGCTGATACAGGTCTTCAACAGAGGAGAAATAAAGGATAGTGGAATTTAGGTGACAAAAATGTAAAACTCTGCTTGAATTGTTAGTGTTACAGTGTCTAGTACAGATCCTCAGAGGTGGAAACTTATGTAGTCTCTGAATACTACACAATTTCCTTCCATTTTCTCTTTTGCTCTGGCATGATTATAGTTATTAATAACTCATTAACACCTATCTTGTGAGGAATGTCACACATCTAGCAGCCTGTACACATCTTGCATTCCAGACCATTTTCTGCAAAATCAACTTTAAAGGCATAATATAAACAAATGTAAAAATTGTGTGAACAATAAAAGCTATTAAAACTGTACAAATAACAATGTTATCAGTAAGAAATAGCCTTTACAATGATAATAGTGAGAGCATTCAGAGTTTTTCCATATATACTATAATATATTGTAATGTACAAAAACAAAAAAAAAAAGATTTTTGCTAAACTTGCACAAAAATTGCTATGTCTTGGAAATAGTACAACCTAGACATAAATTGTTAGATCATTTTTGTTAACCAGGTATAAACTTTCACATGACAGCAAGAAATTCCTCTGTGAGTGCACATTTATTTAGATATTTACAGAAATATGAAAACATATGCTTAACTATTTCATTAGCAATATATATAACCCTGAATATCTCTCAAGATATACAACTTACAGGACTTCTAAGATGGCTGCACATTGAGTAACAGCCTAATTTTAGCTCTCTCAGTGTGAAAAGAGAAACTTTGCAGAGAAAACCAGTGTACCTAAATTTCTGGGTAAATTTCAGTAACTGGCTAGTAAGTGCACTGCCTGGATGCCAGGAAAAAAGAAATTCAGAAGACCTGAAGGAAAGTTAGCCACAAAAAGTGACAAAGGAACACTGACTAGGAGAAGTACTGCAGCTGTTCAGCAAAAAGCAGTGCAAGCTCCAGACATGACTTCCAGTAACGTAGAGGAAAATATAAGACAAGTGCACACAGATCTGATTAAAATAAATTAAACACTGATGGAGAATATCAACACAAACAATAAAAGGCTAGAAAAATGGAAGAAGCTTTAAACAGGCATTCAGGTAAGGTGATAATACTGGAAAACTCAGAGACAGAAATGAAGAAAAGGCTGGCTGAATATGAGACTGCACAAGAAAAGATGTTTCAAAAAATAATAGAATTAGAGGACAAACAAAGTAGGTAAAACCTGAGATTTTCGAAGCTGGAAGGAATAGACTGTATTATTTTTTATGAAAGCACAAGTAAGCAACTGGACTTGTAATCTGCAACATGAATTGTTAATTGAAAGGTCACATCATGTGTATCCTCCAAACCTGGCTATGAGAAAGCATCCTTGACCTTTAATAGTGAAGATGCAATCTTACCAGCAGAAGGAGTTGATTCTGACAAAATTGTTGCAGAAGGACCAAGTTCTAAAAGTGGGAGACAGTGTGTTTGTGGAGAATGACTACTCATTGTACACCAGGCAGAAGAGGAATAAATGTATTCCATTGTTCAGGGAATGTCAAGAAACAGGTTTGAGATTCAAACTGCTGTAGCCAGCTATCTTCAAAATATTTTTTTTGGAGGGACAGAATCATTTTTGATGAAGTAAGTGCTAAGGAAGACATACAAAAGTTTGTCCAACAAAAAGTGAGTTGTGAAACAGAAGGAGATTCTACTTCTTGTTCTTCTGCTAATAAAGACCACAGAGAGACAGTGCTAGTAAAACCTTTTCCAATATTTCAATGGAAAATGCTTGAGGAAAGGAAAAAAGTACAAGAGTCAACTAGAAGAGTGAGAGTACATTGGAAATGAAGCAGAGACGGGATTTGGGAGATAGGCATGAACAGGAATAAGACCATTAACTTGGAAATTGACAAATGATGGATTACAAAGCAATAATTATATTTGTGAAACATGACAGAACAGGAAAATCTGGAAATATTGGACTTTCTTGGACTTTGTTAAACTTGTAGGGGACTCTAAAGCATATGCCCTACTTCATGTCATTAATGATCAGGGAATAAAACCAATAACTTAGAAACTGACTAATGTGGGATTACAAAGCAATAATTATATTTGTAAAACATGACAGAACAGGAAAATCTGGAAACATTGGACATTTTGGACTTTGTTAAACTTGTAGAGGACTCTAAATCATATGCCCTACTTCATGTCATTAATGTTCAGAAAAATAATGAGAGGGGAAGAGGAGGGAGAAAGTTAACTGTAAGTAAAACATTTTTTTCTTAATGGTACTATTCTAATAGTGCATGATTTTCTTTTCATGCTATAAAGTACAGTTTTCTCAGTTATTTTTAAGTGTAATGGGGACACTAATGTAAATAGGTGTTCCTGTTTTTTCTTTCTACTTTCCTCTCTCTTTCTCATTGTTCAATTTTAAGAAATGCAGGCATTGTAATATATATATATATATATATATATATATATATATATATATATATTAAGAAAATCTGTTTAAAAAAGCATGAAAAAAGAAAAAAAATACTGTGCTTTTCTCATTCTTGCATATGGGTGACTGTGTTAAGGTCCTTGGCTTAATCTAGTAACAAGTTTTAAGAGAAAACAAGTACATGAAAATAATATTGAATAGTATAAGGCTTTTTTTCAAGAAAACAAATGTATGCCTGACAATTTTCTATCTGGTTTTCATGTCTCTAAGAGACAATCTGATAATGAGAAATGGCTTGGTGAAAATGTTTTCTGAAAATATTCAAGTGTTTTCCCACCTGAAAGTGATATAAAGATAAGATAAAGCCAGACAACACTTAGTACAAGCACAGGCTGTACCATGTGTCTCAGCATGGATAACCTTTCTTTTAGGTTGTCTCAAGTCTGTGTGTGTGGCTGTCAGTTTGGAACATTTGATCCTATTAGGAGGGTAAAACTTCAATATTTGAAGATGTACATTGTTTCTGTGTTATTATTGAGTTAATAGGTTTTAGGAGGGTTTTGGGGTGTGTTTTTATTTTGTTTGAGGGTTTTCAATAAAACAAACTGTTATGTTAAATGTCACAGAGGCTCAAATGGAGATGACAAGAAACAAATGTATAAAACATTAACCTGCCAGACAGTATATGCATGTAACACAAAAGCTGGAACTAGACATTTAAGAAAAAAGCTGTTATACATAAAAGGTGGGAATTATAACTTTTCAGGACAGTGATACTTTCTGTAATGTCTTTAAACATCAATGGTCTCACAGATAATTACAAAAAAGAAAAAAGTAGTGAACTATATTAAAAAAATGCAGAGTGTAAATAACTATGCTACTGGAGACACACTTGTAAAGAACTGAACATACACATTTGATAAAAAAGGTTTTCAGGATGGTTATTCAGTGGAATATCTGGGGCAAAGGAAAAGAGGTATACTTATATTAATTGCAAGAGGAGCTCCAATATTGATAGAAGAGAATAAAAAATATAATAATGGTAGATCTGTATCAAGGGGATACTGGCAAAGGAGGAGATTATACTGGCATGTATTTATATTCCACATTGAAAACTACTATAATTTAGCTTAAGAAAATTCTGTGAGAAATAATCAGCTTCAGCAGGAATATTACTTATAGGTGGGGAATGGAATTTGACCTGCAACAGTAAAGATGTGTCGGGGGGGGGGGGGGCAGAAGGGAAAATATAACAAAGGATAGTAGATTGTTGAAGAAATTTATGAAAATATTTGGCATGGAAGATGTGAATTCAGTACTAGGAGTTCAGAGTGAATTTACATATTATTCCCCAACATACAACAACTGGGCTAGGCTAGGCAGAATTTGCATTTCACAGGAACATGTGCATTTAAATGAAGGTCTTGAAGCACACTCAATAAATATTTCAGATCATGCACCAATAATAACTAAAATAAAAGTATATGCTAATAAAATAAAAATAAGACACTGGCACTTTCCCACCTACCTATTGAAAAGAGAGGAATTTAAGGAATGGGTAGTGGAATGTATTCAGGCGGTATTAGAGAAGATAGAAATTTCTCCAGAAGATATAGCTAGAAAGTGGGATAAAATTAAAGTGGAGTTTAAAAATAGGGTGGAAATAAAAGAAAGGGAGATATGGTTAAGAAGTGACAAGAATTATTTAAAGGGACTGATGAATGTTAATGTATTGCAAAATAGAGAGATTCCCACAGAGCAAGAAGAGGATCAAATGGAGAATGCTAAACAGAAAATAATAGATTACCTCTGTAATATGCATGAGTTTAGAAAGATTGCTGTTAAGCAACTGTTTTTGATAATAACTCTAGAACACAAAATCTTTTAGCACAATGACTCTGGCAACAGAAAGTATAAAGGGCTGTTGCCAAGTTTATGGAGCCTATAACATGTAAGATAAAAGATTCTGTAGAAGTATTAGAAATATAACGGAGATTCTATGAAAGTCTGTGTAAAGCAGAAAAATATGGATATCAAGAAAAGGTACAAATGGAAATGTTTATGGAAGAATTAAATATGCCAATGTTAGAGGTTGATGAGGCTCGATTACTAACAGTTAGCATAGGAGGAGATGAGATAAAATGGTGATGTATAACCAATCTACAGAAAAGTCCCCTGGAATAGATGGTATTCCTGTGGAAGCTGGAAAGCGAGGAGGGAAAAAACTGATAAAGCTCTGGAAGGTTTTGTTTAACAGTATTCTGAGAGGAGGAGAAGTACTAAGATCCTGGAAGAAAACAGTGATAGCTGTAATACCTAAAGAGTGTGAAGATCCAGCTTCATACAGGCCAATTTCAATACTAAACCATGAGTATAAGGTGTTTATGTCTATAATGGCTAAAGGAATGGCAAAAGTGATGCCAAAATTGACAGATATGGATCACTGTGGTTTTGTGGAAGGGTGACAAACATTTGACAGCATAAATACTATTTTTTAAATGGAACAGGTTTTAGACCTTGTATCCTTTTAGTAAGGTACCTCTGGGCATTCTAGTTGTTGCATGTGTCTGGACAGATACATACCTGAATAGTGTAGGAGGAATGACACTGCGGCTGCATAGGGCAGAAAATTCGAAAAATGATACTAGGCTGTAACCATGAACAGCCACTTATCAACAGGGAAATGCACCAACATAAATGCTTCACAAGCCTGGGCCATGCAGGAATAGGGCTGGTCAGTATTAGTCACTTAACTGCATCCCTAACTTCAGTTAGCTTATGGAAATCTTTCTGTGATAAAACATGCTAGCAGAGTACAATAATTGAGATTCACCACTATTTACTGAGTAGATTTACTAAGCTTCAGAAAATGCTTTAACAAAATGCAATACTGATCAGCTGAATGCATACAGTTAAAGGCATATAGTATACACAAGTTATTTGTTTAAATGCTGCCTTTTTTCCGATCGCTTATATTTATATAGTTAAGTACTTTTTGAAGCTGGTGAGAAAATCATTGCTCAGCAGGACACCATAATACAGTAATTTCAGCAAGGCAGTCAGCACTTTCAGCACTTCATCATAGAACAGAGAACAGAAAGCACTGAATAGCTGGTTTGCCAGCTCTAAACATTTTTACAGATACTCTGGGTGAAGCTGGAAATCAGGGATGTATGTTTTGCCAAATGCATAGGTCATCAGGTGTGAAATTGTGTGTGTGTGTGTGTGTGTGTGTGTGTGTGTGTGTGTGTGTGTGTGTGTGTGTGTGTGTGTGTCTCTGCCTGGGTATCTGTATGTGTGTGTCTACTGTGTCTGTATGACATGTAGGGCCATAATGGTTAATATCTTCACTTCACAGAAGCAAGGTCCAGTATTGTTTGTGAAGCTGGTATGTTCTTCCCATGTTTATATGGGATTCCTTCCACCTCTTAAAAACATACTGGGTGTTTCCACTTCAAAGATAGATGGTATCTAGTTCACACCTAGCTCTCCCATCTGTACTTGAGGTCTGTCATCAGAGTAGACTTTGCTGAGTCTTGAGATATGGAGACCAAAGTAGTCAAAAATCCAGACTTACATATACTTAGTCTGAGACTGTTATTTCTCTGAATATTCTCTTTTGTTTAAGTTATGGTGATCTCAGAACTGGTATAATATGCATATATGCATATATATATATATATATATATATATATATATATATATATATATATATATATATTTTAATATAAATATATTATCTATCTATCTATCTATCTATCTATCTATCTATCTATCTATCTATCTATCTATCTATCTACAATAGCTTGAGGATGGTACATGCAGGACTGAATATGTAACTTGTCCCATTGTTTGCTTAGAATGCAAGTGCTAATATGCCATTCTGCTGCATTAAATAAGTCACAACATTTGTACTGCATCTGTTTTTAAACTTATTTTTTGTAATTTATAAGTTTGAGGTGTGTGAGGGGGATTGACCCTCATATCAGGTGATGCAGGGGTCTCAAAAAATGAGTTTAAATTAAAAGAACAATGTTTGATATTCACTCTACTTCTGAATTTTTGGTCTGTTTTTTTTTTTTTTTTGCAATCTTGGGACTCAGCAAAGCTCATCCTGAGATTTTAATTGGAAGTCTACCACTAAAAGAAAGAGATAAGGCCTGGGACACCTGGTGTAACAATAAAACTAACTCAAATAGACAAATATTTCTTGAACTAAGAAATAAAGCTAAAAGACAAATAAGGAATGATAAAAAAATCATTACTCCAACTTCCAAACTAAAGTCTTGAGACTTCTGCTATGTGGCATATACTCTGATCTCAAAGTCACAAAAAGAGGACCTCTGGTTTGTGGATGATTGTAAAGTCAGTGCCATCCTCACATCCCCCTCAGACTCACAGGCACTCCAGCATGAGCTTACATTTGTTAATAAGTGGTGTACTAACAGTGGACACAAATTAAAGGCTAAAAATTGCAGTGCAGTATTGTTGCATCCAGTAAACCATCCCTCTCTCCAGCTTATAGTGTAGATAATGTTCCACTTCAAAATGAGAATGTAGTAAGAGATCTAGGAATAAGGATGTCTGTGTCCCTCTTTTTTGACCATCATATTGCAACTGTGGCTAGAAAGTCCTTTTATCTTGTGTAACTCAATACAAAAGGTATATTGTCAAGCTCAGAAGAAGTCCTTACCATTATATTCCACACTGATTAGGCCTATCATACAGTACAATAACCCCTTTAGGATGTATCTCACTAGATGCATCCATTAACTGGAATGATAACAGTGATTCCTAACTAAAATAATCAAGGACTTAAAAATACGAGCTACAAGGAGAGAATGGAAACCCTATCCATGTAAACAGTATCCTACAGACTCCTGGGGGGCTGTGATATCTGCCTTGTTTGTAAGGTCAGGAGGGAGTAGTACAAGACCTCTTATACCTTCATAAATCAAGTAGTCCAACAAATGCAAAGAACAGAGACAAAAATATACTTGCAATAAACAAACAAGATGGAGAAATAGATTTGTCATGCAGTAACTACCCCTTCTTTGGAACAAATTTTCTCTCCAAATTAAGCAGTGTGATTAACTATCTTCTTTCAAAAAGGAGATAGATACTTGAATGGACATTCATAAATTCATCCCTGGCATTATTGGCCTATCCCTTCATGAGAAGGGAGGTAAGGTCTAGGGTGGGCACCAACAAGGTGTTAATGGCCTTCTAGCTTAGTTACATTGTATTTTTATAATACTGTGATTCTGTGATAAAAGTGGAATCTGAATCCCCACAGTAATAATATTCATAAACAAAGCAAGAGAACTTGTGAGATAGAAAGGATGGAGGTTAATAGTTTGTAGAGGGATCTAAAAAGATGGTAGAGAAAGTGCATGATGTGAGCAAGGTATTTAAGAAGGGTTAGATATTTGTGCAGAACTCAGTGCCAGGCACTGGAGTGAAGTATCTATGAGGATGTGTTTCACATTAGCAAGACACACATTTAGGGCAGCAGTATACCAACCTGACATTCTGCTGCGTTGCTGCTGATACTGCTCTAAAAGTAAGAGTACAGAGACTTTAAAAAGATGCTTGAAGGTTCTGAGTAGATAACAGAGCATCTCGCTAAGACAGACTGCTGTATAAGAGATCTGGGGCTACCCAGCTATAGTCCACTCGGAGACAAGGACATTGGCAACCTCCAAATGCTTGACCCCACACAGTTTGGTTTATCAAAGGGAGATCATGCCTGTTAAACTTAGTTGACTTCTTCAAAACAATCACCAAAGCCATGGATGAGGGGAAGACAGCACACCACCTACCTTGACCTAGCTAAAGCCTTCGACACTATTCCCCACTTGGGCATAATAGATAACCTCTCCCAGCTAGGCATCAATCTGTATGTTATCAGATGGGTAGCTAACTGGCTCACTGATAAAATCCACTCAGTCAAAATAGGGGAAGCCACCTCTAGTAGTAGACCTGTAATGAATGGTGTACCCCAAGGATCGGTCTTGGGGCCTCTACTGTTTGGGATATACTTTTCTGAGGTGCAAGCCAGAACCAGTGGTCTGTGGCTGACCAAGTTTGCAGATGACTCTAAGCTGGGCACTGTCTTAAATTCTCCCTAGTGATGTGACCATCCTCCAAGAGGGCCTTACCCAAACTAATGACTGGTGCCAGAAGCATGGCCTCAAACTGGATGCCAGGAAATGCATTATTATCTCCTTTGGGGAAAATGGCATCCCCACTAATTATCACATTAATAACAACATACTAAGCACACACTCAGTCGTGAGGGACTTGGGCACCTAGGTTGCTAGCAACCTGACTTTTGACCACCATGTTGCCTCCGTTGTATGGAAGGTTTTCTACATGGCCCACCTCATAAATAAAGATATTTCATCCAGGAACAAGGAGATCATAACATCCCTGTACTCCTCCCTCATCAGACCCATTATCGAGTACAATGCCCCCTTCGGCATGTACCTTGCCAAGCACATGCAGCAGTTGGAGAGACCACAGAGGTTCCTGACCAGAAAAATCCAGGGTCTCAAACACCTATCCTATACAGATAGGCTAAAAGCCCTGTCCCTCTACTCAGTCTCATACAGACTGCTTAGAGGTAACCTGTGTCTGTCATATCACGCCATCTCAAACCCAGCCTTGATGGAGTTGCTGCATATCCATAAGTCAAACTCCACTTGTGCAACCGGCACACAAGGCCTTAACCTGGTCTGTGACATTAATAGAACTTGTTGGCAGGATAGATTTGTGTCCCAAAGACTCCCCCATCTGTGGAATAGACTTCCTCTCCATTTCAAGCAGAGTACCTCTCTATCTCTCTTTAACAGGAACCTGGACAACTGGATGGGAAACAGAAAATGCACCCCTGGGATCCCACCTGTGTCCTTGCTAGACAGGGGAGCATCTGCTGACTTTGAGGGAACATGGACAAAATTCTTGGCTAGGCTTATAAGGGCCTCCAGGCCAATAGCCTAGTATTATCCTATGAACCTATGAACCTATGAATCTATTAATATTGTTGGAGGACTCAATGATTGCTGCCAATTTGCAGTCCTCAGTGAACTTGGTCAATCACAGGATGTCCAAGTTTTCCTGGACTTCTGAGAAATAAATTCTGAACAGTAAGGGGCAAAACACAGAACCCTGTGGTACACCACTGGTGACTGGTCTTTTCCTTGGGATGAAGTCACCCACCTTGACAGTATATGTCCTGTCTGTGAATCAGTTTGCTACCCATCTGGTAATGTAGGGGTTAATTCATAATTGGGAGAATTTCTCTATAATATCTGAGTGGATGATTGCGTCAAATGCCTTGGCTTGGTTAAGCTATGTGGTATGCACTGTCTTTCCTTTATCCAGGGCCTTGGTGACTTTCTCAAAGAAGTCAATCATGTTTAAAAGGCATGATCTACCTTTAATGAATCTGAAATGGGTTGGATCCAGAGTTTGGAGATTATCTTTGTCCTTGTTAATAAGGTGTCTGTCTTTTTAATTTTTCCAAGTCTTTTGGGTTTTTAATACCATGATGGGAATGGACCTCATTCCTAAGTCAAAGTATGATTAAAGTTCATGAAATTAGTATTGTTTCAGTCTTTGATGTCAGCCAGTAGTGCTCTTCGCAGCACCCGCAATGTGCCCAGTAATGACTCCTTCTGCAATTCGTATGGAGCTACATGGATTGGTAACATATCTAAATATGATTGTAAATTCTTTTTTATAAGACCCGTTGATCCTATTACTATTGGAACTGTCTGGGTATTTTTCTTCCACATTGCTCTTGTTTCAGCCTGCAGATCCTGGTATTTTATGAGTTTGTGTCTCAATGTATGCAAGACACTATAGTCACTGGGTGTGGCAAATTCAATGATCAATGCTGCTTTTGTCTTCTTTTCTTGGACCACTATATCCAGTTTTCTAGCATCTATCTTTTGAACTGTTGGTAATGGGTGATTCCCATGTGATATAAACTTCATCATTTTCTATGATGCTTTGTGGCTCATGTTTCCAGTGTTTTTCAGCCACTTAGATACAATAATGTTTGCACAATCCCCAGTGCAACAGTCTCACCACATTATTATGCCTTTCACTTCTGCCATTAGTTCATAGTGATTCTTTCCATGGGCTTGCAGATGAAGCTAGTCAAGCATATGAGCCTATAATTCCCAGGGTCAGTTGATGGTCCCCCTTTGTGCAAAGGGATCACTGTTGCTGTCCTCCATTTCTCTGGAACATAGCAGGCCGTAGTTAAACAGGGATCCAAGTGGGTCTGCTAGGTCATGTTTTAAGTTGTTTAAAAGGCAACCTAGGATGTTGTCAGGGCCCATTGATGCTGTGTTTTTGGCCTGTATTTCTCGCACCATAACTGAAGTAGACCAAATAGAAAGATCTCATCTTTTAGTATACCAAGAACGGACTGGTCATGATAGTACACAAAAATCACAGCCTATCAGGCTAGTAACCACTTTTGGGACGAATACTTATAGGTTTAGAAATATCATTAATAACCATTGGGATATTTTGTTGGCTCATGACCAACTGAATGAAATACTTGGCCCTCAATGTTCATTTTCTTACCGAAGAGGTAGAACAATAAATTCACATTTAACCCACTATAAACACTATTACCCACCGGTCACTTTACAAAAAACTTTATTTGGTGATATATTGACAGGTTGTGTTCCATGTGGTCATTGCAGTGCTTGTCCACACATATTTCAAACGAAGGAATTTACCAGTTGCAACACTTCCAAACTTTACCAAATCAGATGTTTTGGGAATTGTAACAGCAACTGGATTATCTATCTAGCCACCTGCATTTGTTCTTCATTTTACGTTGGACAAATGTCTAGACCCTTTAGACATCGCATCAGTGAGCATCTAAGCGAAATTAGAAACAAAAGAATTTCAAACGCTCTTTACAAACATACTTTAGTACATCAAACTGCTAAGTTCACGTTTACTATTATAGACAAAATTCAAATGAACAGAACATCCAAAGCTGGCTGGCACAATATACTAAACAATAAAGAATCCTCTTGGATAATCAGGCTAGGTGCTTTATTTAAACCAGGCCTGAATGACTTAAGCTAAATACAGCCTTGGATGGCCAATTTTTTTGCCTAATTAATGATTAAATATTTCAATCATCTTATTAAGCTGAATAAGCCAATTTAAGTATACATATATAAGCAGGTATTAGGGTTTGCTCTAATGTATTTTTCTTTTGCACTGAAGAAGGCTTGAACTCTCAGCCGAAACCGGTTTGCTGTGGATATTTTATTTATGGAGTTGCCACAATAAAACTTTGGAACCTTCATTTTCCTTTGTGCTGGATTTCTTTTTTTGGACTTTAAATGTTTTGGTTTAATCCGTGCACTTAGTCTGCCCTGCGTATCCTTGGTTCAGTCAGTTGATGGTTCCCCTTTGTGCAGAGGGATCACTGTTGCTGTCCTCCATTTCTCTGGAACATAGCAGGCCGTGGTTAAACAGGGATCCAAATGGGTCTGCTAGGTCATGTTTTAAGTTGTTTAAAAGGCAACCTGGGATGTTGTCAGGGCCCATTGATGATGTGTTTTTGGCCTGGAAGAGCATCAGGATGGCATGCTGTCTTGAAATAATAGGCTGAGCAATGGTGGCAGGTATACTTTGGGGAATGATGGGATGGGACAGGCAGTGAAGTTTGCTCCAAATCTTTTAGCTAGCAGATTGGCTATTACTTTCAGTTGACTATGCGTGGTGTCATCCACAACCAATTCACCGCATAGCTGGGTATTCTCTTTTAGATTTTGGATGTAGTTAAATAATGCCTTGTGATTATCCTTAGCTAAGGAGGCTATTTTTGCTTTGTAATTAGCTTTGGAAGAATTGACAGGATCTCTAATATGTTTTGTTTAAGCTACAGAGGGAATTCTTCCTCTGCTGAGCCAGTTCCCTTTTGTTCTTGAACATTAGTTTCTTTCTCTTGTATAGCTATTTTTTACTAGAAGTCCACCAGGGTGACTTGTTTTTTCAGCAAGACCTGTTTTTTATTCTGTCAAGTACAGCCGATTCAGTTCAATCGCTTAAGTGGTTATACAGGGCATCAGTGTACACCTCTGAATTGCAGTCCATGTTATCTAAGGTTGAGGGTGTTTTGAAACTACTTATACCATCACTTAGTAGTTGGTAGTTTTTCTTGGAAAAATTCTTAAGCGCTTTTCAGCTTGATGGGGTATCTGGTCTTATAATTACACTGAACAAGACTGATTTATTGTCCTATTTTAAAAGCGAGGACATCACATAGGGTGGGGGGATGCAATGCTCTCCCATGTTAGTGAGTACTATGTCCAGGGCATTTGAACCTATTTTGGGTGTGCTGATTGGCTGCTCCTTAGCATTTGCACTGATAAAGTTCAAGAACCTCTGAGCTGGTATGTTTGTTGTCATGTATGTTTCCCAGTTGATGGTAGGATAATTAAAATCACCCCTGAGTAAGGTATTGGGCTTTCTAGCAAGTGATTCCAGTAAATCCAGGTATGTGGTATGCTTTTCCTGTTTCATGGTGGGGGACCTGCAACTAGCTATGATGTGGTAGGGGGCTTTGCCTATAGATAATTGGATTTGAAGTAGCTCAAGAGAGTCATACTGTTTGACCAGTCTCAAGGTGTACTTATCCTTAATGAAGATGGACACAGCCTCATCTGTTGGTTCTTTCACGCTCAGTTTGTGGTCTGAATGTATGGAAGGCATTGTAGCCCTGCATGGCTGGGAGCTTTCCAAGGCTTTGAACCATGTCTCAGTGACTGGACAGATGTCATCATCTTCAAAAGTGAGGAGTACTTCCAGAGAGTGCAGTTTCTTGTTTAGACTCCTAGTATTAAGCAGCAGTACCTTCAGTTTATCTAGACAGGATTTTCTTATGTTGGGAGGTTGGTTATTTTGACACTACCTAAATAGGCACAATAGGGATGGCTAATGCTTTTGCCAGTATCCAAAAGTCTAGAGGAGACGGGTGCAGACCATCTCTGGCAAATTAGAGTGACCTGTCAACCATGTCTTCCCAGGCTGACAGATATTGTATCCCCTTGGACTGACACCAGAAGCTAAGCCAATTGTTGAAGTCAGAATTTTTTGTTTGTATTGCGGCATCATCCTTGGAGAAGTTCAGGATAGGCTTATACCTGGCTGTGACAGATAATCTGAAAGCTCAGTCATGTCTCTCTTCATATAGTCCAGTGAGGTACATCTCAAGTCATTCACCCACACATGGACTATGACGGAGTTATACTGGTACTTGTGGTTGAGTGACTTGAGTGATTTGATGGATCCTGGAACCTGACAGGCAGCTAACTGTAACCCGCTCCTTATCCAGCCTGGTGAGGGGAACATCAATGTATCTCACAATGGAGTCACCTATGACCAATACATTAGGTTTTGTGGTGTTACACCTTATGGGCTTATTTGCTGAGACACTGGTGTGTGTGTGTGTGTGTGTGTGTGTGTGTGTGTGTGTGTGTGTGTGTGTGTGTGTGTGTGTGTGTTTTGTTATGTGCTGTGCCTGAGTTTTGCATTGTTAATGGTTTCCGTTTGGGAGGCCTCTGATTTTTTGGTAAGTTACTAGTGAGTACCCCCACATATGTAGGTTTATGTGTCATATCCTTATTTAGTGTGTGTGTGTGTGTGTGTGTGTGTGTGTGTGTGTGTGTGTGTGTGTGTGTGTGCTGACAACCTGTTTGGAATTCGATTTGTCCTTATGTGAGAGTCTTGCCTCCAATTTCATAGTGTAACTACATCTCTCACATAAAGTATTTGTTCTTATTCTAAAGGTAATAAAGCTCATAGAGAGACTTCACCAGTGATAACTTTTCGCATATGCATTTAGCTGAAAGTTTTGATACGCATCCATTAAATATCTCAGATTATGTACTAGTAATAACTAAAATAAACAAGTAGGGTAATAAAATAAAAATGAGACACTGGCACTTCCTCACCTACCTGTAAAACAGAGAGGAACCTAAGGAATGGGTAGTGGAAATTCTTCAAGCATTATTAGGGAAGACAGAAATTTATTCAGAAAATGTAGCTAGGGAGTTGGATAAAATAAAAGTGGAGTTTAAAATAGGGTAGAAATAAAAGAAAAAGAGAGATTGTTAAAAATAACAATAATTATTTAGATGGACTGACAAAGGGTAAAGTATTGCAAAATAAGGGGAATCTCACAGAAGAAGAGGCATAATTGCAGAGTGCTAAAGAGAAAAAAGGGGCTACCTGGATAATATGCATGAGTTTAGAAAGACTGCTGATAAGCAACTAATTTTTGATAACTCCAGAGTACAAAAGCTTTTAGCACAACAGCTCAGGCAACAGAAAGTAGAAAGGGTTGTTGCCAAGCTTAGGGAGCCTATAACAAGGCAAAATAACCAGAGATCCTTTAGAGGTATTAGAATTATTTTGGAAATGTTATGGAAATCTGTATAAAGCAGAGAAATGTAGAAATATTAATGGAAGAATTAACTATACCAAGATTTGAGGTAGATAAGGCTCAAATATTAACAGTTAGGATAGAAGGAGATGAGATAAAAATGGTGATGTATAACCAATCTACAGAAAAGTCTCCAGGAATAGGTGGCATTCCCGTGGAAGGCTGGAAGCTAGGAGGGAAGAAAGTGAATAAGATCTGGAAGGTTTTGTTTAACAGTAGTCTAAAAGGAGGAGAACCGACATCCTGGAAGAAAGCTGTTTTGGCTGTAATAACTAAAGATGGTAAAGATCCATCAGATCCATCTTCATACAGGCCCATTTCAATTCTAAACCATGATTATAATGTGTTTATGTTTATAATAGGTAAAAGAATGGCAAGGGAATTGCCAAAACTGATAGATATGGATCAATGTGGTTTCGTGTGTGTGTGTGGGCGGGGCAAACATTTGACAACATTAATAAAACAATGATGTTCCAGACGAAAACCAAATGTAAGAAAATGCCACTGCTGTGGATGGGTCTTGATGTAGATAAAGCATTCAATAGATTAAGCTTGGATTTTATGAGTGGGGCAATAGAAGCATTTCCATTCCCTGACACAATAATAAGATTAATTGGGAGGATATATGAGGAATCAGAGGTGAAAATTAAAGTGGGGGGGGGGTTCCTCTGTGATAAGTTCTATTTCAATAGTGGAATCAGGCAGGGGTGTTTCCTCTTTCCTCCTTGTTGTTTGCATTATATTTAGCATCATTGGCAAATAAAATAAGGGAATCAGAAATGCAAGGATATAACTGGTATAGTAATCAAGAAAAGTTGGCTTTATTTGCAGATTATATTATTTTGTACCTGATAAAACCAGAAAAGGGCATTTCAGTATTGTGGAACATTCTGAAATAGTTTCACATCTTTTTGGGATGCATAATTAATGAAGCTAAAACAAAGGCAATAGCTGTTAACTATGTACCCACACATGAATTGGTTAAGCAATACCCATATTTATGGGGACATATTAAAATGAAGCACTTAGGAGTATGGGTTAAAATGGATTCTGCTATGGCAACTAAGGATATGAGGGAAGAGACTAAACAAAAGATGATACAAAAACTGAGAAACTGGACACTGTTTTACAGATATTGATTGCAAGATACAAGCAGTGAAAATATTTTTATTCCCTTTAGTTTTATACACAGGTCAAGCATATTTTTGTCAAACAGAGGAGAAGATGTGGACAGCAATTAATAGAGTTGAAGGATTTTATCTGGGAGGGGAAGAGGGCAAGACTCAAATGGAATAATTTGATCCTTCCAATAGAACAAGATGGTTTGATATTACCTGATTTGAAGGGATATTTCTGAGCTACACAGTTAAGGCAGCTATTCATAGCACAGCAGAAAACTATAATTTAAAGTGGAAAGTGATAATGCTGAAAATGAAGGAAGTTCAAGAAATAAGGAGATATTGGGATTTTTGATACAGATCCTTAAGGTGGATAATAACCATCCAGAATATTATATTCATAAAGTAGCAGAAAGTATGCTAAGAACTAAGCCAACATGGGAATTGAGAAAAGAGATTCTGACAATAGGGATGACTGCAATTAGGGGTACTGAGAAGAGGCAAGAGGGGCTACAATGTACTGGAGAAACCTGGCAAAGAAACTATGGTATTGAGAGCAAATAATTAGATAGGGAAAGGTAATGGCATGGGAAGAGATCAAGAGTACATTTGGACTTTAGGCTAGAGTTTGCCTTCCTTACCAGGGATTGACATCAGTGTATAGGTAAACAGAAAGAAATGTGGGTATCCCAAGTGAAAGACTAGCACTGGTGGAGTTTTTAGTTGAATCTAGAACAGAAGCTACTGTTAAAAAAATGGATAATTAGTATGGAATACAGAATATTGCATGATAGCCATAAGAATCAATCAGAGGAGGTTAGAAAGGGTTGGAAAGAAACTGGATGAGCAATTTGCAAAGAAACACTGGAAAGATATATTTATGGCTCCCAAATATGCAACAATACCTGGGCATTTAAAATTTTTGCTTGGAAGTGTTTGCATAGATATTTTTATTCCCCAAGCAGACTCCAAAGAATTTTCCCTTAGGTAGATTGTAAATGTTGGAAGTGAGATGGTGAGAAACAGGTAAGTATGGACATATTTTTGGGAGTGTAATGCGTTGGCAGATTTTAAAAATTCCCTGCAGACTACTCTGTCAGAAATAAGGGGTGAATAAACTGGTATAACTAAAGAAATTATCTTTTGAGCTGTGATACAGAATTTGAATTGCCTAGACATAGTAAGGCCTTGCTGAGTTTAATTCTGGTGGCTGTCAAAAAGCAATTTCTAGAAAATGGAAATCAGAGTTTAAAGTAACCATAATAGCTGTATATACAACAGAGATAAAAGAACTGGAAGTGATATCTTTACAAAAAGGGAAGGAGCAAAATACATAGAAAAATATGAATTGTGGAAACAATACATGGAGAATAATGTTTTGGAGTGATGTTTAAGGGAAGGTAGGAATTGAATGAGCTATGCAATGCTTGATTGCCAATGGCTGTATAGAAGATCATAGGGGATCTATAATGTTTGTAACTGAAAATATGTCAATTTGGATTGTTTTCATTTATATAAATGTATGATTGCTTATATAATACGTGATAATTCAATAAAGATGTTTCTTTTGTTTAAAAAAACTTTCTGAACTTAAATTTATTCTGTGCAGCACCACAAATCCACACTGTTTAAAAAAAACCCAAGAAGTAGGACAGTTGACTTGGGTTGTGCTATCAAACTCCATTTCATTGTGACCTGTGATGACCCCACTTAAACTCGGGGCAGTAGCTAAGGAGCCTCAGTACTCACCACTGTCTCCAGTAAGGGAACGTCACTGAAAGCAGGGACAGAAAAACACAATTTCCCTTAAGAGTACACTGGGAACAGGCTCTAAACTTGGGACTGGACTATATGCTTCAGTCCAGGTCCCAAATGAGTCTTCACACTAACCACTGCAAAGCACTGTGTCCCAGTTCTAGATATTTGGCACACTCACTCTTAAATATTTGATAATCACACATACAAAAACTCTTGGGAAAGACTGACTGCTACAGATTTACCTGCTATGTCCTCTTTCCCAAATTACAAGTAACAGCTGCCACCAGTCAAATACTACAATTCCCTTCAAAAGGGGTGGTTAATTATATTGAGTAAAATAAATATTGCTACAAATGGCAGTATGCAGTAAGGCTTTTTGGAGTGGCCCTGATATTATAACAATAAGCATAAACACTCTCAGGTTACTAAAAGTACTTCTAAATAACCAGCCACAATAAAAGGTGGTAAAATATTTAATAAATGAAAATGATTTAAAAAAAAAAAAAAAAATATATATATATATATATATATATATATATATATATATATATATATATATACACACACACTGAATAACTGATTTCAATAAACTACAGTTTCACTCACAGGAATTATGAAAATAACACTGTATGATAGGTTTCACAATGAATGCAGAAAACCTCTGTCTAACTGTAGATCCCTAACTGTCTAAAGATTAACTGTCCCTGTCTAATCTAATTAACTCAGCAAGGCAAGATGATACTCTTACATCTACAAGGCAAAATAACAATATATGTTTACTCTTCAGGCTGCTGTCTTGTTCTCAGCAACTGGAATAGCAACTCCTACTATTTCTGCTGAACAGCTCTGGAAAACTCTGAGTAATATCTACTGATCTGGAAAACAACTGACTACTACAACTACAACAACTAATGAACATCTACTGAACTGCTGAACTACTAAATTTTAACTGACTCAGAACCTGCTTTATAGTAGAATTTTTTAAAAGTCACAGAAAGCTGTTATGAGAATTCTTCTCTCTCATATCAGACTTTAAAAAGTAAACTAAACCGCTGCTGTGGAGATTCTATTCCTTTCAGCTCTGGTACACCATGACGTTACATCTAGGACAGTTGACTGATGTAACGTACATTCAGAATTATTTTTAAAAAACATGTACATATTGTCAGCCAGAGGAACACTGTTTGATTCAAACATCTTACATAAATCAAAGTAATAATCAAAAAACATAAACTTATTTTCAAAATTATAGCTAGTCATGTTGTCATATATGACACAGGGTAATTTACAATTATTTACAAGTATTTACAAAACTCCAGCCAGTCATGCTAGCACAGATAACAATATCTAATATCCTCACATGCCCACTTAGCCAAATATCATAACATCTGAAAAGTCATTTGGTTAAATGCCTTTATGTGATATGCGCTCAAGTAAAAGACTTCAGCTTTAGAGCTGCAGTCTGAGTAGGAGTTTGATTTAAGGCTGAATAGGATGTTAATGTTTGGTTTCAGAATGAAAATTAGTATTGGGGTGTAATGGTCCTGTGTCCTGCATTGGGCTCTTCTTAGTGTTTAAAATTATGTTCCTGGTTGTGTGTTGTGCATAGTCACTGAATATGATTTTCCACAAACTGATTTTCAAGGTTGTTGCTTTTTGTCTGTAATGACTCAATAAAGCTGTTTTTAGTGTTGTGTTTCTCAACAAAATTAGTAGATCTGAGCAAATATTATATCCCACATGGGAAAAATCCCTATTCCCCAGAAATTATATTGTAGCCTCCTGTTAATAGCACTAATTGTGATGGGCACTTGCATATTTTAGCAGAAAGCACAGTCAAAAGTAGAAATTGTGAAATATCATCAAAAATACCCCATGTACTCCATGTTTCTCACAAGCATCTTACGTATCATGGGGTTTGAGTCTAAAATGTTTATATTTGTTACTTGCTCCTACATGATTCGATATATTATTTGCTTTTTACACCCATTTCATATTAAATTATTAGTATAGCATTAGGCTAATTGCTACACTTAAACATCAGTGTGTGCATAGAACGAAATATAGAATAGTTTGACTTAAGCAGACATTGTATTTATTATTTGTTAACATTTGTTTTCCAGGAAAGTCCAACTAGTCCAGTGGTACCCATTTTGAGTGGAGGCCTGGGGAGAAAAGCTCCAGACACAGAAAAAAATGACTAATACATTATATAAGCACAGTACAAAGGTTTGTACAAACAAATGTCCAAAAATTACATCAGAATTAAAAAACAAAATATTTACCAAGTTCAGGTGAGCATTGTTAGATAGATTAGTTAATAATACAGTCTTAGAATTAAAATGTTATAGGTGGTGAGGAAGAGGCAGGGTTGTAAAGCAGTGATAGCAGGTGAGGAGTATGGATAGGAGGCAGAATCTAGAATAAAGTGGGAAAGGAGGTTAAGGAATAAAGTAGATGAGTGAAAAAATCGATGGGTAGTTAGGTACAGGATGATCGGTGGCTATTAGAGAAGTGTGGTAGGAGTGAGTACCTGGATATCAGCCAGGACTAGTGCATGAGCAGAGCCAAGTGCTGGATAAAAAAATATTTTAGTGACTGCTTAAAGGTAAGACGTTTAGGGCTGGATCTGATGGCGAGAGGTAGGGAGTTCTATTTTTTAGCTACAGAATAGGAATAGAGGCTTTGCCTACATGATATGTTTGGTGTATGAAATGAAATAAATAGTTAAAGAGGTCTTTTTGTGAGATAGGAGTGCAGAATGGAGCTAGAGTCAGAACAGGTTGCTGGTTTGTGGACAATGTTGTGGGTTGTAACCAGCTGTAAGAAAGTCAAATGATGGGGAAGCCTTGTTGAGACTGAAGAGCTGTGAAATGATGGATGTAGTTTGTTGCATTGGTTGTGAACCTATCAATCTTATTGCAGCAATTTTCAAGTTTAGCTATTAGTTAGCACTGTAGGTTGGTGAGCAACAAAAAGTAGTGAGGGTAGGAAATATGTAGTGGTGAGGGTGATTCTGGTTGGGTGATTTAAACAGTGTTTATGTCTGAAAAGCATACCAAGTTTCTGATGTATTTTTTTATATTGTCCTCTATATGAAGATCTCATTTTAGATTTTCATCTATTATGACAGCTTAGTATGTAGGTCAGTTTCAGTTATTGTATTATCCATGCAGATAATTTTTAAATTGTTTTTATCTAATATAAACGTTTCAGGAGTAAAGCAAAGAAATTTGGTTCTGTTATGATTAAGTAAAAGCTGGAAGTTAGTAAGCAAAGATTCAGTAGAAGAGAAAACTTCTTGTGTGATTTGTTGAAGTTGTGACACACTATTTGAAGAACAGATGATAGTGAACTAATCTGCATATTGAATAAAGGAGCCTTGACAGGAGGAGATGTAGAGATTAATTATGAAAATATTAAAGATCATAGGACCAAGTCTCACTAGTCTCGTATGCAAAGCCATGGAAGGAATTATCATGGAAGTGATTGATAATGACATAGTAAACCTCCAGACACTGGACCCAACCTAATTTGTTTTTGTTAAGGGCGGGTCATACGTACTTAGCCTGGTGGACTTCTTTGAGAAGGTCACCAAAGTAATGGATGAGGGCAAAATGGTTCACATTACCTGTTTTGACCTTGCCAAAGCATTTGACACAATACCCCACTCGGGCATTGCTGACAAACTCAAGAAGTTAGGTATAAACCCTTATGCCACCCAATGGATAGCCAACTGGCTCACAGACAGGACCCAGGAATTTAGAACTGAGGATTCCACTTCAACAAAAAGGCCAGTCACAAGAAGAGATCCTCAGGGACAGGTCCTGGGTTTTCCCCTTTTTGGCATTTACTTCTCTGAAGTCAAGGCCAATGTCAGTGGCCTCTGGTTGGCTATATTTGCAGATGATTAAACATTAGGAGCAGTCATTGAATCCCCATCAACACAAACGTTCTCCAGGAGAAGCTGACACAGACAGATAACTGGTGTCAGAGCCATGGGCTAAAACTGAATGCCAAAAATACATAATAGTATTCTTCAGGAAGTCATCCACCCCTGGTAACTGTCATATTTACAACACATCCCTAAGAGCTGACCCTGTAGTTAGGGACTTGAGGGCAGACATAGACAGTAATCCAGTCTATCACCATCATATGTCTACAGTAGTGAAGAAATCATTCTATGTTGTGCAACTTTTAAACAAATGTATGACATCTAGGTCCAAGGAAGTCATTGT
Organism: Protopterus annectens; assembly: GCF_019279795.1. Classification (NCBI taxonomy): domain Eukaryota; kingdom Metazoa; phylum Chordata; order Ceratodontiformes; family Protopteridae; genus Protopterus; species Protopterus annectens. Next base: position 579,321,305 of record NC_056730.1, on the reverse strand, counting down.
TCCAATGTATTTGACATTCATCAAACCTTGTTCCAATGTATATGACATTCATCAGACCTGTCATTGAGTACAAGTCCCCATTTGTTATGTACCTAACCAAGCACATCCATCAACTGGAATATCCACAGAAGTTCCTTACTAAAAGAATATAGGTCATAAATAATATATCCTATGCAGACCACCTCAAGGCCCTATTCCTGTATTCTGTCAACTACAGGCTGTTGAGGGGAGAGCTACACCTGTCATGCAAGGCACTGTCAGATCCAACCCTAATGGATCTCCTGTATATCCACAAAACAAACAGTATCAGAATTATTCATTCTAAATACTTAAACCTTAAATGGAGCCTGCAGGAGAGAAAGATATGTATCCCAGAGACTACCCCTTCTCTGGAACAGGCTTCCCATCTATGTGAAGCAGAGTTCCTCTCTAACCCAGTTCAGGTGTAACTTGGACAATTGTATGGGGAACAGGAAAGTTATCCCTGGTTTGGCACATATGTCTCTAATGGACACAGGCAGCCTGTAAATCGTTTATCTCCCAGGCCCCTGCTTGCAAATGTTTCATCTCCCAAGCCCCTGGTTACACTTATCTAGGGTACCAGAACTTGTCAGCGATTTGGTATGCATGGCTAAGCTTAAAAGGCCCTTGTGGTTATTAGCCTAGTATACACCTATGAACCAAAAATGGAGCTTTGAGGAACATCAGCTTTGTTAGTCAGATATGATGACAGGAAGCTTTGCCATCTAACTGATTATTGCTGGTTAGATAGGTATTTTGTGAACCATTGGAGAGTGGGAGATGATAGACTAAGGACTGATAACTGATGTAGGAGTTTTGCATGAGAGACAGTATTGAAAGCCTTGGCCAGGTCAAGGAATACTGAGGAGGCACATTTGCCAGAATACCTAACCTTCTTTACAGTGTCCAGGAAGGATAATAAGGCTATAGTTGTGCTGTAGGCTGCCTGAAAGCCATATTGGGTAGGTGGTAGCAATTGATTTTGAAGGAGATTCTTGTGTACACATTTTAGTAGAATTTTTGTGTGAGGGGACAGAATGGCTTTGGGGTGAAAGTGATATAATTAGAATCATCTCTTTTGAGTATGGGTACGATGCAGTATTTTTTCCATACTAATGAGACATAAGATTTAAGTAAGGCTCTATTGATAAGGATGCTAATGGGATAGGTTGTGGCATCATCATCCAGTCTAAGGCATTCAGGTGGGTGATTATCTGCTGAGGTAGATCAAGACTTTAACTTGAGTATTATTTTTTATGAATGTGTTAGGGACTGGTTGTAGGGTAATGGAGGAGGAGTTGGAGGAGGTAGCTGGAATGAGCACATGTAGGATAGAGCTGAGATATGAAGAGTAGATGGTACTGTGACTGGAACGTTCTATTAGTGGAGTTGTATGAATTGCATGTGGTAGATGACGGAGGGTGAGCAGTGCACGTGGTTAAGTTGGATATACTTTCAATAAAGTGGGTATTGAACAGACATGCAGTTTGAAGGAGTGTGCTTTCAGGAGATGGACTGGGCTCTTTTTTAGATCCTGGGTTAAGCAGTGAATTTATTGAAGACTAGAATGTTTTTAGGATTATGCTTGTGATTGGCTTGTATGAGTACATATTATTGCCTTTTGTCCTGAATGACTTGTTTTTTTCAGTTGGTTACATTGTTGTCTGAAGATTTGCAAGTTTGTATTGGTTTTCTGCTTTTGCCAGTCTTTCCAAGCCCTGTCCCTATCAATCATAAGGTGTTTACACAGCTTTGAAAGCCATGGAGAATGATTGGCTTTGGTTCTTTTTGTGCAAAGAGTAGACAGGTTATTGAGGGTATTTAGGAATATACTGAACTGAAATAATTTACTGCTTCATCTAAAGGGAAGGTTCTTTGCTTGGACCAGTCCATTCCTGTGACTAAATCAGTGAATAACTGTTGATAGAATGATTGCATGTTGTTTTATAATTATGTTCTTTGGCCATGTGAGAAATAGCTCAATAGGCATAAATTGATAGATGATCACTTAAAGTCTCTGGGAATACTCCAACTGCAATGATTTTACTTGGTTTGCACACGAGAACCCAGTCAAGGTTGAAGCTTAGGTTGTTAAGTTTTATTATATCTGGTTTCTAACAATGCAATGAGTAAAATTAAATAGGTTCATAGTGTCAGCGAAGTCAGAGGTTAACTTAAGCCAATTTATATTAACATCTTCCAGATGATAGTGTCATTTTGAAAGTATTTGATATCCACGATAGAATTTCTTTCAGAATGGGTATATTGCTTCCTGAAGGGATGTAAATTACTACAACACATGTGATTTTGTTTATTTAGTTGTAGGAAGGTTATGAGAAATTCTGCATTTGCAAATTTTGGTATGTTATTTGAGAAAGGAGTCAGAATGTAAGAGTTGTGGTAGAGCAGGACTTCCCCTGCCTGCTTTATTTTGTGGTCTACCTGCTCTAATTACTCTCTAGTCAGGTGCAAGAAACTTAGAGCCTTTTATGTTAGATTTGAGCCAGGTTTCTGTGGCACCTATTATGTCTGGTGTATAGTAAGTTATCCAGGCATGAAAGATTGTCATTTTGTTACATATACTATGCAGATTTAGTGTGACAAGTTTCAGACATTTAGGGAATATGCTAATTGGAGGCTGGGTGTGACCTGTGTGAAATACAGTACTTGTTTAGAAAGCCATTTTTTGTTTTGATGGGTCCAAATGCTAACTTTTGGTTATGGAGGTGTGATTGAAGTACTTTCAATTTAGAATAGAGAAGAGGCACTAAGTTATGTAAGCTGGGGAAGATTTCAGAACAGATGCTATTGGTGTGGCACTGGATGCAGGTGGATGTCTTTCAGTTTCACTTCACTAAAGCTGCGTTCTGCAGTTTAATTATGAAACAGGAACGTTCTGTAAAAATGTATACTGCTTATTTTTATAAACATTAATTTAATGTATTCTACTTCATGCTTGACTCAGATACTGTATGCAGAAAAAAACAGTAACTACACTAAGGGTGGAGCCACTGTGAAAAGCATCCATTGCTTTATTTTTAGTTTTAGATTACTTGTTGCCAATTTATTAGTACAGAGTATTGTCACACAATGAAACAATCATGACATTTGCTGTTTACAAATAAAGCAGATAATGTATGTTTACATGAAGCATGAGCACTGACTATGCATTTTGTAGTTTATTGTAAGCATTGAATTAGTTAATCTGACAATGATTTATCTGTACCTGCTATTTTTCATATGTAGCTTGGTATTTGTACTTCTTTTATAACACAAATGGGGTTTCTTTACTTCCTTCAAAATTAAATTTTTAAATCAGCAACTTAGTTTATGAAGCTATAGCCTTATTTGTATTATTTCTCTATAAATACTTAAGCATTTTAAAAAAAACTATGTACTGATTTGGCATTTCTTCAAGGCCAAGCTTTTCTCTTGGTATTTTTACATTTGCCAGTGACAAGAGTTTCTGTTTTTATAGGTTAGCATTTGCAACAGTGGTAACACTGTTATGTAGCTTCAGAGTGTGCCATTTGCAGTTTCTTTCTGCCCTGTAGTTGAAAAGGTTTACAAAAATATAACTTTCTGAGGCCCAGTCTATAGCATTTTATTGCATATTCTAACTCCAAGTCAGCAGTCAAGATATCACTAATGAAAATTCATCTCTGTGATGTCAAGGATAATGTCAGACTGACAGTTAAAAATGTAATATGCCTTTTCTTTCTTTCTTTTCTATGTTGTTCATCTGCAATCAGTATGTTGTTTTCATGGCTTAGGAATGTGTAACTTGACTAAAGCCCCAGTTCCAGCTGAAGAAAAGCAACCCCAAAGCATGATACTGCCACCACCATTCTTCACCATGGGGATGGTGTACTTTTGGTGATGTAAAGTGTTATTTTTGCACCAAACGTACCTTTTGGAATTGTGGCCAAAAAGTTCAGCCTTGGTCTCATGAGACCATAGCACATTTTCCTACATGCTTTTGGTAGATCTGATGTATTGTTTTGCAAATTTTAGTCGGGCCTGGATGTTTTTCTGTGTAAGAAAAGGCTTCTGTCTTACAACCCTACCCCATAGTCCAGACATATGGAGAATACGGGAAATTGTTGTCACATGTAGTACACAACCAGTGCTTGCCAGAAATTCCTGCAGCTCCTTCAGTGTTGCTGTAGGTCTCTTGGCAGCCTTTCTGACCAGTTTTCGTCTTACCTTTTCATCCATTTATTTGCAACGTCACTGTTGTCCCATATTTTCTCCACTTTTTGATGACTGTTTTTTTTATACACTTCTCCTGACTGATACCTTTCAACAATGAGATATCTTTGATGCTTTGTAAGCTCTCTGCGGATCATGGCTTTTGCTGTAGCAGGCAACTGAGTAAATGTCAGGAAAATCCTACTAGGACAGCTGAACTTTATTTGTGGTTAATCAGAAACTCTTTAATTGATGGCAGGTGTGTACCCAAGAAGACTGAATGTTGTAATTAAATTAAAAGGTGCATCAACAAAGTATTAGTTTAAGGGTGTGCACACTTATTTTTCCCCTAACAGATTTGTTTGTTTTTCAATTGAATTGTACAGGTTATAGGTCACATTAAAGGTGGGAAAAGTTTTTAAATGATTTATTGTGGTCTGACTGGTCTAATTTTTTTATATCACAAAAACTTGTCATTTTAACAGAGGTGTGCACACTTTTTATATCCACTGTAACTGTATATTATGCTATGCTGAGATGCAGCTTGTTTGTGGTGGACCAGTCTGTGAGTATTAGTTATTAATTTGTATAGCTTATGATAGTTAGGAACAGTATTTCTGTAGCAAGCTATAGCCAGGGAACCTAGTTTTTGTGTACATATATTGTCTGTTTTTGGTGTATGCTAATTTGTACATATTTAGTCTGTATTTGTACTATCTTCTTTATTATTTAAATAAATGTCATTTATTAATCTTTAACTTCTTGTGGCTGCAGTCTAGTATGTATTATGTATATACACACATATACATGCACACAAATGTATATATATATATATATATATATATATATATATATATATATATATATATATACTATTTATCTGAGAAAAAGGTAATCATTATTTACAATGTGGGTTAACAAGCTGTATGCCACACTTCTCCCATTAGATTTCTTAAGCCTACTACAAGTGGAAGAGGTTAATATGCATTACATCATATTTGACTTAATTTAAGAGCAATCAGTAACTGTGTGTCTCTGGTCCTAATCTCAGTTGGTGGCAGTACTACCATGCCAGGAAGCAGGAAGAATTATGTGGAGAATTGTGTGTGTGTGTGTGTGTGTGTATCTATGTGAGAGTGTGTGTCTATGTGTTTGTGTGCAAACAATATTTTGTGTGAAAGGCAATTAATATGGATACATGGGAACTGAAAGACATTGATTTATAGAGAGAGGGAGAAGAAAAGTGGTTGTAAGTGCATGACTAAAATCTCACTTCTTTAAATGGCCTGTGTGCAGTCCAGTCTGGGAAAGGATATTGGAAGCCCATATCTAGAGCAGCAGTGCATAATCCATTGGGTAGACTTTCTTGCTATTATTTCATCTTAAATTGGCAGTGGTGGGATTCAAGTCCTATCAGTGTCAGCCATTCTGATGTCAGAGTGGGTAGTACACTGGTGGCAGTGGTGCTAGCACTCACCATATTTCTGGCAGGGTTGCCATTCCTCTGTCACAGGGATCAGAATGGTTTTGTCCAAGTAGTGTAAATAATGGAAGGAAATAAAATAAGAAGGGAAGGGGATGAGTACAATGAAGAAAAGGGGGGTGGAAGCTGTTTTTAGGCAGAAAGGAGGTACAGACTGTTAGAACATGCAGGACAGTGTGGTGTATAACATTCTTCTTAGTATAAACTTGTAGAATTCCCTTCTGTTTTCTTATTAGAGGGATGGTGTTGTTAGATCCATAATGCAGGGAGTATATATAACATGTGGTAGTCAGGTTCATTTCTGGAGTAAAATGAGCCTTTTACAATCTAAAACTAACCTTTTATGAAACAGATGTTGGGTTAACGCTGTTAATCCAGAGTTTAAGAGATGTGCTAAGCTTGAGATGGTGGAATCCTTGCATGATGTGAAGGGATCCTTGCACAGTTGTCTACTGTCCTTTTACTGACAGGGAATTACGGTCTAATGTTTAAGTCCAGAGTGAAGGGGTACCAAGCACAAAGCAGTGGAATTTTTTTTATGTGAAGTGATTCTTACACAACTCCACACTGCCCTATAATTGGGGGATAGGGGTCTAACTTTTAAGTCAATAGTGAAGGGTGGGTACCACACATGAGGTGCCAAGGTCAGTTCCTAACATGAAGAGAACCTTAAACAGCTTCCTGTCTTACTCGGCACGGTGGGGTATGCACTCCTACTCTTAGGATCAGCGTGCAGGAGGTTTATGACTCTCTCCTGAGGTGAGGTGAATGTGTACATTTCATACAAGATTAATTCCTATGACTCTTAATTCTCTTAAAATATACCTGAAAAGCAGAGTTTGGGATACTGAGTATAGTAAGGATATTCTGTACTGTACTTAAAATTTCTTTAAGACATGTCTTAGATTCTTGAGGCTTTGCCGTCTGTCTGTGAGGAATTTATTGATTGACTATAACCATTCTGTCTGGCTGTATCATAGCATCATTCTCTTTTAATTAGGTTATACAAATCAATATGAAATTGATTTTGCCATTCTGGAACTGCTTGTTCAAATAGAAATATGCAGGGATCATATACGGGAACAAACTGAAAAGATTTAAGAAATGTGAAATTAACACTCCTGCACATTTGAATGATCATACACTAATTAATTTCTCTGTAGGATATTTTGTGCCACCAAACTAAATTTGAATTTGTAACAAAACAACTAAAGTAAAGTCCTACAGATCATGCCAATAGCGCACTTGTGTTGGAATTAAAATATGTGAAAATAAGTTAATTCCTTTCACTGTATCTGTAGATCTCAATTTTACCCCTTGCCACTGTATGATTTTTTTATGTAGCCACTTCTTTGCGTCCGTTTCTTACTGATGCTTGAATAGACAATTGCTGGAGTAAAGACGTCTTTATTTCATGCACTTGCATAAGAATATAATATGGGAAAACTCTGTATTCATATTTTGAGGTCAGCTACACACGGTCCGGATGAACAAAAGTCAGAACATGAGGATGGTAAGAAAATTGATGTGAATACTGCAGCTTGGGATGTAGTGTCTTATAGCTGAAAGCTCTTTGGTCAAAAGACATCAGCACTTTTAACTCATTAAATCCAAGAGACGCCTCCAGGTGCATTTGCAATTAACTTCTACTGACATCTCTAGGTGTCAAATATTGCTTGTTCATATTTGCATCAATAATTCCAAAACCATGCTATGTCCAAGATTTTAAAAAGATTTCATTGTAAAGCTTACACAATGGCAAACTCAACTGCATTAATGTTTGACATCTGTCTAGTGCAGGTAAATATATATTATCTGTTATTTTTTATTATATTAATTTATATAGATATAATTTTCACATTTTTCTAAATATCTGAACAATCAAGTAACACAGTCAGAACTCCTTAGCCACATATGAAAGCTCTCAGCTAGATGAATAAAATGCTGCTGGCAGTATGTGTGTAGCTTGAGTGATTGCTGAGATATTGTACGTTGTTTACAAAATATTACAAATGTAATAGTTACTGTGATTACTGTTGTTGTTGTTGTCGTTGTGTCTTTCGGCTTTTCCTGGTTAGGGGTCGCCACAGTGGAACTCCGGTCCGCTAATGATTGGCAGTAGATTTGTACATGCCGAGTTGCCAGCCCTGACACACAACCTTCCACGAAGGTATGCCCATTCTCGCACGTCTCTACACAGAATATGCTCTTGCTGAGAATCGAACCGGACGTCTTAATGTGAGGCGACAACGCTACCGCAGCACCACCACCGCAGTAGTTACTGTGATTACTGTAACTTGCACAATTCCTTTTAAGACCTAGAACCTAAGGAATACTACCAGCATAAAAACAGTCTGTGCTGAAGAGTTTGCCATTTATACTTCTTTCGTAACCCCTGTGGTTCCAGGGATATGATCATTTGTTTGAAATGTGAGAACATAATTTGATTCTGTCAAGACTTAGCTTCCTGAGCTTCATTGATGTGAATGAGTTAAATGCTTTTGTGAAAGAGGGCTATGTTTCTAGACAGAAGCCAGCACTTACAAACGTCTCCCTACAGATGACAGTGCCATTTTTTGCTGGTTTTCTCAGTAGTCCTGCACAGTGCAAAGAGTGAGGAGTTTAATAGCAGGTGGACATTTTTGAAGCAGATAGTGAGCAGATTCATGATAGGAAGAAAGGTGGGGAAATGGCTGTTGTGATTTCCTGAAAGAGTGAAACTACTCTGCAGGAAACAATGAGTTTCAGTAATGAGGACTATAATGAGTGGATTATGAGTCACTTGTCACTTATCATAGGTTCATAGGTTAGTACTAGGCTGACTGCCCTTGTGGGCCATTTTAAGCCCAGCCAATTACCCCATGTGAGAATCAAACCCTGCACCTTGTGTCTGCAAGGTAAACACCCTAACCATTATCAAATAAACAAAGAACTAAACAAAACCAGACAGCAGAAACAGTTCACTGTGAAAGCAGTTCACAAACACAGCATGATAATCCACAACGACACTAGAATCAAAGGATAAAAGAAACCACTCGGTCCAAAATACTGTAAAAATACTGAGTTTAATGAGAAAACAGCCCACACTAGTTTAGAACTAGTGTGTCCCTTCATGATCATTCATTTTAAAACATTTCCAATGCTTTAATCATTTCATTATGAATCTTTTACATTAATATGTTGATGGTTCAAACATAGAAACAGTACTATACAGTTTGAATCCAGCATTTAATTTATCCTATCCTATTGCAAAGCTAGAGCTAAACATATAAACCTATGGTTGATTTGATTAATTAGCTAAGAATCCAGGATCAAAAAGGTTTAATACTAATAAAGGGTGGAGTCTGTCAGGATCTGCCATTTACTCTCTTTACTGGCCAATCTAGTCTTCCAATCACCCCAAATGGTCCAAAGGTATGTTCCTCTCCAAATTCTTTTATGTGTCTAAATAATGCATTATTACAGTCCTTCTTTTGAATTTTGTAGTAATGCTCATACACACGCTTAACAGATTTTGCATAGAGCTAAATAGACAACACGCTTTGTACAGCAATTACCACCAATACTTTTAATCACAGTTTTGTTAATATCACCCAATACTATTCTACTACTGGTGTTAATAAACTTGCATTGGTTGCATCGTCCACATTTACTGGTAAAAATCCTTCCTTTCTTAGTAGTTACCTTCATTGGCCTTATACATTCCAATAACCTTTTAATGTTGGGACCAGTCTTGTAGACAATTCTTCCTGTTGGAATCAACAACAGTAATAATGTCCCAATATTTATCATAGATGAAGAAAAAGAAGGACCATTTGGGGGTGATTGGAAGACTAGATTGGCCAGTAAAGAGAGTAAATGGCAGATCCTGACAGACTCCACCAGAAGTCCAGGTATTAACGACTTTATTAGTATTAAACCTTTTTTGATCCTGGATTCTTAGCTAATTAATCAAATCAACCATAGGTTTATATGTTTAGCTCTAGCTTTGCAATAGGATAGGATAAAGTACACTACATTAAATGCTGGATTCAAAACATGAAGACGGTATTTTTAGAGGGTAAACTTAATATTTATACACATATATATACTTTTTAATTACACTTTTTAAACTGTATAGTACTGTTTCTATGTTTGAACCATCAACACATGTAGGTCTAAGGAACATATTAATGTATACGTGTAGTTTTTTAAAAGATTCATAATGTTTGCTTTGTAACATGTTTGTCTCTTTAAGAAATGATTAAATGTTTTAAAATGAATGATCATGAAGGGACACACTAGTTCTGAATTATCATCCTTTACCCTAACCATTATGCTATCCTCCCACCCACTGTCATTCTATCATGCAGGACAGAAACTGGTGCAAGATGTCTGAAGGAAAATATGCGGTTCATTTGGCACATAGTAGGCACCCACCATCACAATGTTTCGAAGACTACAGTGGTAAGCATGTAAGCAGCTCCAGACATTGATTTAATAGATTAGCCATCATCCAGAGTAAGAAGTGCCATTATTCACATCCATGACATCCAGAGGGAAGATTTTTTTTTTTATTGACTGGGTAAGTCTGACTGGATGCAGAATCCTTTTTCAGAGGAGGCCTAGACAGAAAAGCTCCATTAATCATACAAAATACAGTGCAGATTACTGCAGGTAAATTAAGCATTAGTGTCATATTTGATAGTTCAGTATTAGGAAATGATTCATAGTAACATATTGAATTCATTCTCATTACAAAAATTATATTGAATAAAAGCATGCATTCACATTAATACAATCACCATATCTAGTTGAATTGGAGCATATTATATACAAGCATTTGTAGTGGAACAGCTACTGTATAAACACGGATCTGCATAAGTAAATATATAAATACCTGTATTAAGGTGGAAGTTAGACAAGTTATTTGGGTTGCATTAGGGTAATGAACACTTTAGGAGGAAGACTAATAAATAGAAAGTTATAGCTATAGCAATGTTAGTTGTGAACAGTAGTGTCAGGAAGTGTTGGTACAAGAGTAGAAATATAGCAGTATTTATGAGAGATTTACACTGTATTGATTTTATTTACTAGTGAGTCTTTACTGTTTATTATTAAGGTTCAACTGTTTGGGGAGCAAGGAAATGGGTGAAATGGTGATAAGGAAGAGGGTAGGTTGTGTTAGAGTTAGCCTTGTGAGGAGCAAGAGCATGGCCAGGAGTCCTTGAGATAGTCTTTTAGCTGATCTTTGAAAGTAGACAGGTTGTCATTGAATCTTAGTGCTAGAGGTAGTGAGTTCCATAGTTTGAGGATATGAGTGGAATAAAGGGCCTCCCCAACTATGTTCCTGGCTATAGGAGTGGCTAGTAAGGCTTTGTTTGTTGAGTGTAGGGTTGGATAATACTGTTTAGGCTGGGGCACTTGGTGGGTTTATGTAAACCTTTGACAGATCCAAGAATAATGAAAGTACTATTTTGCTATTGTTTCTGTTAAGGATGGTGGCACTGGCAAAGTCCAAGAAGTCGGTTTTGTACAGTTATTTTGTTTCAATCTATGTTGAGTAGGAGAGAGGATATTGCTATCTGTCAGGTGTTGGCGCAGTTGAGTGTGAACTCATTTTATGATTTTTGAGAGGGGAGGAAGGATAGCAATTAGTCTGTAGTTTGATAGCTGTCCAGAGTTTACTCCTTCATATAATGGCAAAATGTAAGATTTATTCCAGATAGCTGGAATGTAGATTTGTTGATTAACATGGATACTGGGTTGACTACTGCATTAGCAGCAATTTCAAGGTATGCTAATGGGAGGTTATCTACAGCTAGGGTTGTGGGTTAAAATATGAGTAGAAATTTTTTGATTGTGGATGTGGGAATTGGTTTTAGAGCAAAATAATCATTATGGATGCCAGTGTGCAGGTAAGTTGAATGGTTTGTATTGATATTGGTTTTAATTTCTTTGGTAACAGGGTGGAATACATGCATGTTGAAGCTGACAATAGCTTCTGGGAGAAGGTCGGAGTGGTAGTTGGTTATGTGGCTCTGATGCAGTGTAGGAGCTTATTTGCAGAGGCCCCAAAACTTTTTAGGGCTGTTGTGGTTAGAGTTTTGGAGTGTAAGGTAAGTATTTTTTGACTGTAGTGACTTTACTTTTAGTGAAGTTATTGAGTTGCCTGAATGTCTAGTGGTTCTGTTGTGTTTTCTGTTCTAGCCAGGATGTCCAGGCTTTATTTCTTTTATGGATTAATTCTTTAGTCTTTTATGTTAGCCATGGGACAGGATTTACCTTTACTTTCTTCTTCCTCATGGGGCCATTTTACTGAGTATATACTGAGGAAAATCAGATTAAATTCCAGTGTTGCATTGTCTAATGGTAGATATTTTAATGTGTTCCAATAACATGATTTTAGGATTGATGTTAATGTTTTTTGTTTGTTTGCTTGTTTTCATAAAATTTGGTCGTGTTGTGAACTATGTTAGAGTGGTTTTGTTTCGGGAAATATAATGGGTGCCTATAGACATAAACTAGCAGATAGTTTCTAAGAATGTCTGAGACAATGCCAGAGGATATCATTTTACAAGGACTAGGTATTAGAATCCAGAGTAGTTTTGATTAGTTATACTTTGATTCGGTTTAATATGGAAATTTTGAATCAACTTGGGTCGAACGTGTATAATGTTGACCCTAATAGCAGATTCGAAATCCCGAATAGTAAACTAAAACGAAAATGAATACATTGTTCGATGTATTTGACATAGCAGAAGGTGACATTAGTCACCTCCTGCTATGTACATTAACATACCGTTGAACTCTACACTCAATGGTATGTTAATTCTACTATTTTGCAGGGGGGCTTCACCACCTCCACCCCCCACACCCCTTGCATATTAAATATACCAACTCCAAGATCGCACTGCAGTGAGGAAATGGGCTAATTCCCTTTTCCTCACTGTAGCACGACCTCCATTCACAGTGTGGGTACATCGATTATCAAATGGTTGAGTGGACCATGTGATATGACCATACGTAGTCGACATACCGGGGGTTGATTAAGTGCCTGTTGCAAACTGTGATTTCAACCATCCGATGATCGATTGACTGCCATCCAGGTAGGTCATAGCAAACACTTTGATTTATTGTATCTGATGCATGTAGTGATTAGTTTATTGAGTGTTGTGGTGTGGTCATAGTGGCTGAATTGCAGTCTATGTTAAAGTTACCCAAGATAATATTTTGTGGAGAATGGTACTAACTACTCAGGAGAGTGTATTTTCAGCTGTAGTGATGTTATTGCCTGGGAAATGTATAGAGGAATAAAGCAGATGCTTTTATGATTATGTTTGAGGAAAGAGACAATTACTTCAGCATTAGTGAATTGGGTATTGGTCTATTGGTAGGGACTAAACTGAAGTATCCTAGGTAAAGAATGGATACCCTACCACTGTTTTTACCACTCCTATCAGTATGTAGCATACTGTAGCTTGAAGGAAGTATTTCTTCATCTCTTGTTTCTGATTTTAACCAAGTTTCAGTTATGGAGTTTATGTCTGGGGAGTGGTCAGAAATTTGTGCATGCAGGTCTGTGAATTTATTGTACCTACTTCGTAGACTGATGCTGAGAAGATTTAGAGGAGCTCTATTGTGTGGTTTGGATGTGAACAGATTAACTTATTTCTTGGACGAGGGTTAGGGTGAATGTCTCCATTCTGAACCTCTGACTGACTGACCTAGGATTCAGATCTGGTAAGTGAAGCAACACTTGAGTTGTGTATCTCAAAACACATATAAACATCCCATATAACAAATGTATAGTATATGTTGCTTTCCTCAAATGTTAGGTGAGACAGGAATTCTAGGACACAGAGGGAGGTAGTTTCAAGCTGCAGAACTCAGAAAATGTATATTGTCAATAGGGTGGGAGGTGATTCAGGTGGTAGGTAAACATGTTTTTGGCTTGTGGTAGTGTGAGTTGTGTTTGAAATAGTTTCAGGTTAGTAATCATGAAAAGTTGACTATTGATGCAGTTGCATATGGTGGGTAAGATTGTTACCGTTTAGGTCATAGGTGTCTTTTGTAAATGTAAAGGAGTAGGTAGGTAAGTGGAGGTTGCGATGTTGGAGAGAATTGTAGGATGTTAAGTATGAGAATGACAATAGTGCAGTACCAGTTAATAGATTAATAAACATCATGTGGTTTGGAACAGTTGCTCTTTGAGAACAGAGATGATTATTTACAATTACAGAAAGGGATTGCTGGAGCATCTGGTAGAGCATGTGTTTGTGTCCTGCAGTCACTGGATGTTATATGTTATATATCTTTGTTTACTAGTGTATGTATGATATATTAAGAGTGTGCTGTTATAATGATGCAATCTGGAGAGTTTGTTAACTTTAAGGTGTGAAGCAAAGGGAGTAAAGGGTCTATATCACCATATCGAATGGTGAAAATGCCGAATGGTGAAAATATCGAATGTTTACGAGAACGAACTTGCTATTGTGGGGGTCTGCACCCCCACACCCCCTGCTAAATATATATTCCAAATCCGAGGTCGCACTACAGTGAGGAAAGGGCAAATATCCCAATCCTCACTGTACCATGACCCCAAAAACACAAGTTCGTTCTCGTGAACTTTCGATATTATCACCGTTTGGCATTTTCACCATTCAATATGATGATATAGACCCAGAGTAAATATGGATGGGGTGGTTTGTAAAACAGATGTAGCCATGGGGGTGTCTGGGGAACTGTGGGGAGGAACAAAGCAGACAACACCTCCGGTGTAATCAGGAGCCAGTATGTGTGCGCAAGCATAGAACCTCTGATTTACTGACCTAGGATTCAGATCTCGTAAGTGAAGCAACACTTAAGTTGTGTATCTCAAAAAACATATAAACATCCCATATAACAAATATATAGTATATGTTGCTTTCCTCTAATGTTAGGTGAGACAGGAATTCTAGGACACAGAGGGAGGTAGTCTCAAGCTGCAGAACTCAGAAAATGTATATTGTCAATAGGGTGGGAGGTGAATCAGTGATGGGAGAGCATTCAAGTACCTTGCAGCTGAGAAACAGGGGTTGATATTATAAGACCGAAAGTTGAAAATTGCGAATGCTGTAAATGTCGAAAAGTGCTTTTTATGAGATCGTAGTACAGTGAAGATTGGAAAATGTGCTCTTTACTCACTGTAGTGCGATCTTAGAGTTGGTATGTATATTTAGCGGGGGGTGTGGTAGCAAGTTCGGGGTCTGGCATTTTCAACATTTACAGCGTTCCAGATTTTCAAGTTTCAGTCTTATAATACAGACCCGGGAAACAGAGTTTAAAAAATGTTCCCTATGAACTTAATAAAGCAGCAGATAAGCTTGTTTGTGTCTGTAGTCTATAGTACACACACACACACACACACACACACACACACACACACACACACACACACACACACACACACACAGACACACACACACACACACACACACACACACACATACACACACTCACAAGATGAACTGCAGTGTCATTTGTTTGAGTGTTCAGTGTATCGAGTTCTCATTTTGTTAGATGTATGCTTTATCGTAACAGGTAAGACTTTTTTTGAGTGTGTGTGTGTGTGTGTGTGTGTGTGTGTGTGTGTGTGCGCGCATACGCGTGCATGTATGCAAATGCTTGCAGGTTAGGCTTAGAGTAAAGGTTAGGGAAGTAAATTGATGTAGTGTATGTGGAAGTGTGTCTATTTTAGAGATAAAGTACGGGTTAGGTAATTAGAAAGATGTGATGGTGTATGTATGTACTGGTACATAGCTGTGCATGTCTGAGCCTCTATGTTTAATGATAGTATTACAGAAAGTTTTTTTTTTTATTTAAGGTAAGGTATAGGGTTAGGACTAAGGACAAAGACAGGGCCAGGGTTAGCATTAAGGTTAGCATGTATTACTAAGGTGGTACAGGGGCCCTCTTTCACTTTCCTTTTGCAATCTTTACTATATTAGATGTTTTGAGTATTCAACAGTATGATTTTTCACTGCATCATGTTGAATGTTTTACATCTGACTTTGCGATACTGTGATATATCATGCTTTAAATATATACATTCATACATGTATATACACACACACACACACACACACACACACACACACACACACACACACACACACACACACACACACACACACACATAAATACATGTGTATATGTGTGTGTGCATGTTTAATGATAGTGGTTATGCAGTGTATACAACATATCTAGACCTAAGCAAGGCCTTTGACACTATTCCCCATATGAGCATTATTGATAGACATAAATCTGAATATAAATCCTTATATTGTGCAATGGACAGCTAATTGGTTGTTTGACAGAAACTATGTGGTTAGTGCAGCAGGGGCCACTTCTAAAAGCAAAACAATTACCAGTGGTGTACCACAAGGCTCAGTTTTGGGTCCTCTCCTGTTTGGCATATATTTCTCAGACCTTCAGGCCAGTGCTTCTGGCCTATGATTAACTAAATTTGCAGATGGATGTAAACTGGGTGCTGTAACTCAGTCTTCAATTGATTCACAATTGCTCCAACAGACCATGTTGACAATTGGTGCAAGGACAATGGTCTCAAATTAACCAAAAGTAATGCCCCGAAATGGCTTAACATCTCGTATCTGTTCAATTTTCCTCATACATATGCATACTCTGTACCTATGCATGTTATATTACATTTTTTTTACTAGAAATTCCATCTGCCATCACCCCAAAGTAAACTTGTGAGACTAAGAACACACAGCTGGCCCAAAAGCTTACCATCAGGCAGGTGTAGACTGCACCTCGGGCTATACAGCCCAACAGAGAACTGAAACATGGCTGATTTGTGACATTCACTATGATGGCTGCTATAATGAAAAGTTAATGAGGCAGTTAGCACACATGATGGATTAAGGCTATGAGCTGTTAATGAGCTGTGTCCTGCAGTCCAGGGTTCGAGTCCATCATCCAACATTTGCCTTATGTGCGACTTTGAGCAAATCATTTAATCAGACAGTAGTCTGGGGTATCTGAGGAATTTGGGCTAGTCTTCTCAATGGTTTAATGACTGCATGTGTTATAATTACCTATGAGCCTATAAAGCAAAGTTAGGGTGCAGAAGACAAGATAATGAAACCTGGACAGGCTTTGAGCTTCATGGGTTAAATATTCCAGTCTTGCCTACTGACTGAGGCATCATGTATGCAATGTATATTGCTTTCCCCATGGTGGTGTGATGTTGGATAAAAAATACTTGCTGAGACACATAGACAATCAACACTAGATTCCTGTGCTGGTGCCTATGTATTGCAAATGAACACATGTTTTGCCCTGCCCTCTACCCAGCCTACCATTTGAAGCAACCATTACTCCCTGCAAGATTTCACCTTCATGGTACTGTGGTTTGAAATAGACATACCTAATAAGGTTCAAAATCAGCAGTTTGTTCCTCTAAATCTAAAGGTACCTGTGTACTTCACTTGTAGTACATAGACACAATGTGTACCTTACTGTCTAACCAAAATACACAAAAAAGGCATCTCGTATTACCTTCTGCAAGCTACATTGCCATTGTATCTTTCTTGCCCTCCCCATCTCTCTTTGGCTAAAGGCCTGCATTGTGCTATCCTGGTTTTGATTGTATGACCGCACTCTTTGTCATTGCAAACTGCCTTGCTGTACACTTTCCCTTCTCATTACTATCTCTTCCTTTTCTTACTCTGTGTGTTCTGTCTTGTTTCTCTGTACCACTAATGGGCATGTACACAAAGCTACTGACTGCTGCTTTGTGCCATACATTATATCGTGTCCTGCAGTCAAACAGGTTAAGTCGTGCTTCTATTTATGAACTGCATGCTCTGTCTATCGTACACATGAGATGAAATCCATACAGTTTCAGGAACACAGATGGACGCAACCTATGAATAAGGTTGCCCTTCAATAATTTTGATATTTTCACATAGCATGGCACTTAACAGTTTCATAAAATTCTTCATGTTATGGAGGCAAAATTCCTCAGCTCACAGAAGAACAGATTCTAAAAGAATTCCTAAGTCCCAGATTGGACAAAACACTATGGCCTAATGGGAGTCACCCCAAAATTGTAAAACACCTGAATGCAGTGCTGTTTAATACCGCTGACTGATGTGTGAGAACTAGAAGAAAGCAGAAGTGATACCCTTTCCTAGAGGTGATATCTAGAAACATTATGAAGATCTATAGACTTTTGATTTGACATCAAAGAAAGATAAGGGAATTCTGGGAAAAAAAATCAATATGTAATAGCACGTGGGACATAGGATCCAGAGAAGCATACTGTGAAATAGAGATGTCACTTTATGTCCAGCTATAAGTACAATTCTCCACCACTACCTCCCAAGTTGCACACTTTAATCTTCTGACAAAAAAATCTACTTGACATATATAAGCCTTACAAAAACTGCTGTCAAAGTCTCTACTCACACTATGTAGGAAAAGTCTGGAATATGATCCCTGCACCAGTTGGGGCAATTCATAACATTCATTTATGTAAGCTGCAACTAAAATAATTTCTTCTTTGACTCTTGGCTTTGCACATGCTGTTGTCCAGGCTAATAATTTCAGCTCCTTCTCCTCTAATGCATATATAAACCATCTTTCCTTATCCTTGTTTTTATTTCTCTTACTCTTCTTTCACTTTCTCTTCTTGCTTTTACTCTTTATTTCTCCTGTCTCACATATGTACTCCACTTATCACCCCTAACAAGTACTTATTCTCACTTCCCTTACTTTCCTCTTACTTAAACCTCCGTTTGAACATTCCACTCTGTCATTTGTTTATGAGCGAGTAATAAACTCTTGCACTTATAAACGTCAGCATGTTTCAATGCTATATGATATTCTATCTGTCTTGTTTTAATGATGGTATATGTGTATCATTCTACACGTCATATGTGTATTAAATTTGTATTAATCTATTTGCTGTGCATTGTAATATGATGTCAGTTTTCACCTATGCATATGCATTTTCTGTTCTTTTATTTGTAGAACTTTTCTCCTTGGGCCTCCACTGAACATGTATAAAATTATCCAGTCAGACATTCCCAGTAAACAAATGTCAAATAACTAAGTAAGTAAATAAACAAATAAGGTCCTCAGATTCCACATATCATAACAACACAAAATAGTTGATTCAAGTTTTTGTCCATAGAGACATCCTCTACTATTTTTGGAAATATGTACTCATTTCTTATCAAAGACAATGTTATGAAATTTGGTAAACTGAAATTTTGTTTGAGTTTAGATGAGATTTCCTTAGCGGGAGAGTAGAGAAGCATGCCAGCAGGTACACATGAGTGATTAGGCATATTAGTGACAACTCTCTGACCTAATAAATACTGATTTTGCAAAAAATGAAAGTGAGGTATTATGTAGGCTTCACCTTGTGTTTTGGAATGGCACATTAGCTGAGGTCATATGGTAATGGGGAGTGGATAGATTAGAACAAAACTTGAGTATTATTCCCATAATGGTATAACACTCCTATGATACTGAAAATGCAAAATACCAGTTTTTTCTTTGTAGGTACATCAACGATATTCCTAATTTAAAAAATAGGCTGAGTTTTTGGAAATGTTCACATATGCATTTTGAAAAGTAATAAAGTTGGTGTATCACAAATTCATAAAAGGTATTATTTTCTGGGTTTGAGACCATATAGACACTAATTTAGTTGCACATTTAACCAAGCTGCTATACAGAATATATGCAATAGAAATGTAACAAAAGAACACAGAGCCATTGTTTTTAGCTGCACATTTTTATTAAAGTGTAGTATCATTATCTGCTAGGTCTTACTTTTCAATACGTTTCTGTTTAACACATTAAAAGTAGTATTAGGAAGTATTTATATGCCTTGAAGATATGCCAGGCATTAAAAATGCATATATTTCATATTGGTCAGATGTATGATACTTTAATCTATAATCTTGAAATCTCTTGAAATCTAATATTTGTATATTCATTTCGGTTCAAGTCTATGTTATAACTCCCTTATTGTAACACATGCTTGTTAAATTTGCTTGCTGGTTTTATATTTTCAAATGATTATAATATTTGGAAACTATAATAAAATGTGCTTTTTAAATACAGCATTTGACCTGGGATTGTGTAACAGTATAGCTTTTTGGTGACAGAAGGAGTGAGAACATATTGTTAGCAATGTGTAAAGGTATGTGATCAGAGTTTCGAAGACTGTGAAGTTTAGGAAGTGTGATGATTTCCGCAATCTTGTAAATTTCCTTAATACGAGAGCAGAAATGCTTGAGATTACCAATGGATGTGTCCTGCCAACTTTTAAAGTAATGGGATTTAGTTATTTTAGCTTCAGTTTTACATTTTGTTCTAAGATTTCTGAAAGCGTAATAGATATGTAGGGACTTAATAGATTTTAGAGCTCCACATTTTGTGTATTTCCATAAGCTAATCACCCTAGATATCCACATCCCACCCCCAGCCCCCATTAAGGAAACCACTGTAAAATATTTCTCCAAAGCCAACTTCATGCTTCTTAAGACAGAAGTAGTGAACTTCATGACACCCATCAGATGGACAATAAAGTTATGACTGCTGAATCCTATACAAATGCACTCTATAAGCACTTACATGAGTGCAGGGGTCATGCTATCCCTAACAGAACTAATACACTATCCTCCAAAAAAAGGAAGCCAATCGGGTGGTCTCCTGCCATAAACAAACTCTACAACAGAAGGAAGAAACTGTTTCCAAAGAGAGTAAAATCCCATGAGTGGAGGAGCTCCCTGGTCAGCTTCAGTAAGAAGCTGAGATCCATCATAAAATCCTCCAAAGCTAGCTGTGAAAACAAAATCACCACTGATTCTAAGGACAACCACAAAGCATTCTATCGCTATGTCAAGAATCTCAATGGCAACACCCAGATCTGCTCTGAGTTACAGCACAATGGCACAAAAATAGCAGAACCAACTGATATTGCCAACATCCTGGCAGATAGGTTCAGTGCTAACTTTACCCCCCTCTCACCCCCTAAAGGGCCCATATCTATACTGGAAGAATGCAGAGTCCCTGTAATTGCAACTATGCAGGTAAAAACTGCAGTCTCTAAAGCCAAGAACACAGCATCCATGGGACCGGACAACATCCCAGGCTGCGTTTTACACAAACTTCAGAACAAACTGGCTCCCCACCTAAGCACCATGTTCAATCATAGCCTCACTTCGGGCTTTGTGCCCACTGAATGGCTCACAGCAACAGTTATCCCACTCCACAAAGGGGGAGCCACCACGGACCCCGGGAACTATTGCCCTATTAGCCTGAAGAGCCTGGTCTGCAAGGCCATGGAATGTATCACCATGGAACTCATAAACAAAGACATTGGTAATCTTTAAACTCTGTACCCCACCCAGTTTGGGTTTGTGAAAGGCAGATCATGCCTCCTGAACCTAATCGACTTCTTTGAGGCAGTCACCAAAGCTGTAGATGAGGGTAAGGTGGTTCACACAGCCTATCTTGACCTTGCCAAGGCTTTCAACACCATCCCCCATTCTGGAATTATATCTAAAGTCACTAAACTAGGTATAAATCCCTACATCATAAGATGGGTTGCCAACTGGCTCACTGACAGAACCCACACTGTAAAAGTTGCAGACTCCAAATCTGACTTCAAACCAGTGACAAGTGGAGTACCACAGGATTGAGTCCTGGGACCTCTCCTGTTTGGTATCTACTTCACTGAAGTACAGGCTAACACTGAAGGTCTGTGGCTAACAAAGTTCGCAGATGACTGCAAACTAGGAGCCATAGTCAAGCCCCCAAACCATGTGGGCATCCTACAGAAGGGCCTCACTGAGACAGATGCCTGTTGTCAGAGCCATGGCCTCAAGCTCAATGCCAAAACATGCACTGTCATCCCCTTAGGTAAAAACTCTGTACCCACGAACTACCACCTAGGTGGCAGTCTACTTAACACCGAATGTGTGATAAGAGACCTTCGGACCCAGGTGGACAGTAGTTAATAATCACATTGCCACAGTAGTCAGGAAATACTTCTACATGACACACCTCATCATGAAAAGGTTCTCATCCAGGAAAAAAGAGATCATTGTTCCCCTCTACTCGACACTCATTAGACCCATTACAGAGTACAACACCCCTTTTGGAATGTACCTCACAAGACATCTGCAACAGCTGGAAAGGCCACAGAAGTACCTCACAAAGAGGATTACCAGCCTCAAACAGATGCCCTACGCTGACTGTCTCAAAAAACTCCAGCTTTACCCCATAGCATATCCCCTACTCCGAGGTGATCTCTGCCTAACTTACAAATGTCAAACCCAGAGCTGTTGGACATGCTACACCTAAAGAAATCCCAATCCCTTTGAACTACATGCTCTAGGGACCTAAACCTTGTCACCACAATAAACAGAACATACTGGAGGGATAGATTCATATCCCAGAGACTTCCCATACTCTGGAACAATCTATCCATCTATGTCAAGCAGAGTTCTTCATTAGCACTCTTCAAGAAAAATCTTGATGAGTGGATGGGAAATAGGAAATTCACCCCAGGGATCACTTCTGTGGCTCTGCTCGACAGGTGCACAGGAAATAACATTCTTGGGTGGTGAAAGCCAGGGAACCTTGTTGGCTAGGCTTACTTAGGCCCTTGGGCCGATAGCCTAGTACTTACCTATGAACCTATGAACTTGGCATTACAGTAGGTTCTGAGCCAAGGATGGCTTCAACCACTGACCATGCACTTAGTTACAAAGAAAATGGCTTTCCTAAAGTTAAGTAAAGTGAAGGTGAAACATTAAGGATGATATTAATATCAGTAATGAAATAAAGGGGCATTCAGTCTGAAATAAACAGTAGGTTGAGAAGTTCTTGTTCTTTAAGTGAGAATATGGACCAAAATGTTATAATGTCTGGTGGCAGTTTACTACAGTTGAAATGTCATTAGGACGAAGCATTGCAGTTATTGCTAATAACGTTTGGCAAAGTTGAAGGAGCCTGTTACCAATGTAAGTGATAGTACCATTCTAGGATAGCATGATTATTTACAAAGGGATTTAGCCAGGTAAAAGAAAAAATAGGTGACTAACATTAATGTTGGGCAGTAATCTTTTTAAAATTCATTCATTTTTATTCATTCATTTATTTACTGATATTTGATTACCAGAAAAAAAGTCTGTAGGAGCACATTTTCAGTGAGGCCCAGGCACAAAAGCTCCAAAGTATTACAAAACATTTGTAGAACAATAATTTTATAATCTTCGAAAATTATACAAAAATTATAGTTTAAACAATTATACCAAATTGGACAGAATCTGAAAACATTGGTTAAGAATAGAAACAAGTTATATGGCAATGATTTAACATTTAGAGAAATTTTAGCCAGTTTATAGAGATTTAAAGGTAAGCTAGTATAATGTAAACAGGTAAACAGGCTTATGGTATATTTAGAGAGAAAGCCATGGGGGAGAGACATTGATAGAAGTAAGGAAGTAAGTGAAGAAGGGAAAGTAAGGAGGTGTAAGGTATGAATGGGTATTTCTTCATATTTAGGGATATAGTTTATCCTGGTGTTGAGTAAGAACAGAGACAGCTTTTGGCTAGGAAGTCTTTCAGAATGGTTTTGAAGGATGGGAGGGAGGGTATTGACCTGGTGGATACAAGTACAGAATTCCAGGCCTTAGCAACATGGTAGAAGTATAGACAATGCCCAGCAGATTTGATAGGTTTGTGGTCAGACAGGGGTTTTTGGTTACTGGATCATAAAGACCAGCTGGGAATTGTATAGAATGTTATTTAGTGCTGGACAAGCAGATGGATGCCGAATAATTTTATAGACAATAGAAAGCTGTGTATATGCAATTGATAGGGTAGTTCTTAGCTGTGCATGCTGTGAGCCATGATTTCTAGGACTGTTGATTCCTAAGACAATGAATTTGAGTTCGGAAAGCTATGGTTTGATCCAAGTCAAAACTGAGAAAATAAGAGTTATAAATATATGAGTGTATGTGACCACCAATAAAGGACTGTTTAGTGGAGCACAACCATTGGCAATATATATATATATATATATATATATATATATATATATATATACCTTGTCTATCACAGCAATAAATAGTATAATTATTTAACATGAAAGAGGAAGATGAGAAGGTGGTTTTAAAGTGTTTCTGCCACAGTGAAGCACTGAATTGCTGCATCTAATGAGTTTACTGCCGCAGTGCATTTTCCTGTAGTCTGCCTGTATCTATTTGGGCATTTTTTCAATAAAATGCTTCATAAACTTTTTACTGAGACCACATCCCAAGCAAATTTAGTGTTTTTACTGGGTGATGTCATGTTAGGTATGGATCTATATATACTAGTGCTGTTCAATAACTAATAACAGTGCTCTTGAGATCCAGCCTCTGAATATTTTTATAACTAATCTGTAAACAATGAAATATGAAACAGTACTTCAGAAATGGACTGGATATATCTAATAAATGTTTGGCCTATGCATTTAACACCTTGATCTTAATAAGTTTAGGGGTTCTTGGCTTCCATGGTTCATGGGCTCATAGGTTCATAGGTAAGTAGTACTAGGCAATCATTCTACAGATTATTACAAGACTATTCGATAAACCATATTCAGAAATTCCCTTCAGCCTTGAGGAGGGCAATACAAGATAGCCTGGGAGTCAGGGGGAATTAAAGGCTGCCCATCCACTTTTCTAGCAATCTAGAAAGCTTCAAAGTTTTTACAGTGGAAGTTTGTTGTAGAAGTGAGGAATATGTTATAGAGTATGTTTTATTTATCTGTTGATGAAGGTTTATAGCCTTTGGTCTGATATTTGAGGAACCATTTGTTCTACAAAAGAATGAAAGGTCATGGCGGGTCAAGTGCTTTATGGCACAAAAGGCTACACACAGACCACCATGGAGGAGTCTATCTGTAAGAGACAGGGAGAGACACCTGTCAGTCTGTGGCTAGTCAAGAGTTCTGAAGCCATCGACATTAGGTAGAAATCCCTGAATTCTCTCAAGCTGAGTGATACGTTTTGAAAAAATATTATAAAAGAACAAAATTATCTCTTGACTTATGCAATATCCTCAGTGGCGGATTTAGGTATGGGCGCAGGGGCGCGCACCGCCCCCTTTTGTCCATTAGAACCTTTGTTCTTCATGTTCTTTATTTTTTTTTAAATGTACCCATTACGTTTTCCGTTTTCAAGTTACGTTTTTCTGAACTGTCATGGAGACAAAATCATATATGGAGTCCATATATGATCAATGTCTCCATGACAGTTAAAAAAAAAAAAACATGGACCGT
This sequence comes from Protopterus annectens, assembly GCF_019279795.1. NCBI lineage: Eukaryota > Metazoa > Chordata > Ceratodontiformes > Protopteridae > Protopterus > Protopterus annectens. The sequence continues at coordinate 579,296,274 of NC_056730.1, read as the reverse complement.
TCTGTACATTTTTTCATTTTGGGTTCCTTTCAACCAATCAATGCTGTGAAAAATCGCGCCTAACTTAAATACATTGGAGAAGCGACTGGAGGTTGCAGAGTCAGGTGATTTTATAATCTCCTCAGTTGCTCCTCTAAATATATCTCTGTTGTAGTTGAGTTAGGCGTGTTTTGGTAAAAACTTCAGAGAGCATCGTGAAACTTGCGAAATAATAATTTCAATAAGTAAGCAGTGACTTCAGAGTTTGAACACGAGCAACAAACTCACTGGTTGCATCAACAAGTCTGTGAGAGGTATTTTTCTTTTTTTTTTTTTTAATGTTTGTACCAAAGAGCCCTCGCTTTGATTTACAATTTCTGTCAAGTATGGAAATCTCGACTGAATCAATGTTTGATGAAGTAGTAGTACATTAAGGTGGGCAAAGCTAAAATTCAAATCAAAACCGGGGACAACACTGAAAATTGGGGATAGTAGAACTATGTGCCCATATTGGGAATGATTTTAATAAAGTGATGTCCCCGATTTTGATTTTTTAAATTAATAAGTCATCTTTTTATTCTTGGAGCAAGTTGTAGCTTAACCATTTTGTAAAGTGTAAGGTACCATTCCAGGACTCTCTCTTAGTTATAAATTTTACACAACGGAATATGATAGTATTCAACTACTCTGTGTTTTAAAAACACAAGAGTAGTTACTATCATATTCCGTTGGTTCAAATCACCTTCTTTTATGGATCCCGAAGTGGTGCTTGTCATCATACCATTTAGAGCACGAAACCTGGACAAAGCCTAAAATAAATTGAGGGCAAAAGGTCCCCAAACAGGGAAAGATTTTAAATATTGCTCTTACAAATGTAGAAGTGGCCAGAGTAACACATTACCCTCGGCAAAAAGGGTGTCGCAAGGCATACGCATAATCTACACATGAAAGAGTAGAGTTTTTGAAATTTCTAAACACCTCCAAGAAGGTTTATGACTGAAAAACAGCCTGGAATGTTTGCAACTGTCTAAACTAATATGTATTATATATAGGTTTACAAAGCATGCTCATGGAATAAGAGCATACTGATAAAAATGCAGTTTTAAGATTAAGTGGCAGCAGTTGAAAACAGTATGCCCTTTCCTAAAGGCTATAGGGGCAATATTTTGAAAGTTGAGTACATTTTAAAAGATAAGTGGATAGAGGAGATAAAAGCATGAAGCTCCAGTACAAAATATACATTATATGAACCATTAGGCAAACTATAGACTAGCAAAAACTAGAACCAAAAAAAAAAAAACCTCTTCAGAAAAAGCTTTAAAGGAAAAGGCTGTCTCACGTGACAGCAGGTAATTTACTGCCAATGGCGTCTACCCCACCCCTTCCCCCATTCTAATAAATAGCAGAACTTAAAGAGTATTGTTGCGTTAATCAAGTCTGTAGTACTCCAAGAATTGATAGAGTCCATTCTGAGACGCGTGTCTTTCAAGTGTACTTCGTTGTGACTCTTAAGCCCATGCTCCTAAGCTGTTCCATATTGAAAGGGCATATCACACATTTAACTGTGTTTTGTAACCAGTTATTCCACGTTAAATAACACAGACTTGTATTAATCAAAATCTCTCTTTATAAGTAAAAAATGACATAGTTAAACATTCTGCGATCCTCCTAGTTGAAGATGTTAATATGTGTTCCACGTTTTTCCCATTTGTTCCACATTGGGAAAGGTGGGGTTCCACAGAAGGTTGAGACCTATGTGTTTTGTCCTGAATAGCTCTGCAGTATTTTCTGCACATTTGCTTCAAAGTAAAGTGTTAGTGTTATCTCCTGTCCCTCTTTATGTAGGACAGATCCCTATTTGAGCAGATGCATCCTATGAAAAAAGAAAGAAAAAGAAAAATGCCAAGTGTCCTGAAATTATATGTATATATAATATAAACATGGAAAAGTGAAGCTGAGTACGCTGCTTATGGTTTGCCCTGCAAAACCTTGTGTTTCCGTAAAAAGTACCTCATTGTGCTTTGGAAAGGTGGTGGTAATCCTAAGAGTGTAACAAGAGTATCTTAAGTGGTATGGAAGTAACAGTGGGATACTCTACCTGAATATCATAATGAATTAAAAGCAGAGATTGTATCAGGGTGTCCTCATCAATTCATGTTTTAACATCCTCTTCTGCTTATAACTATTGCCTAGTACCTGCGCTTAAAATCTTTAAAAATAGACTCAGATGAATTCATCTCTCTTAACTGCTATATCTCCTTCAGCAGTAACATTGGTTTACTGATTAATTGCTCCAAAACAAGAGTTAAGGGTACACACCTTATTAAATAACTGAACTAAGCTTGCCAGAAGTCTTTAAATTGTGTTCGCATGCATTTTTCTGAGGATATGAAGTCCGAAACTCAAATGTCTGCTTTCTATCATTATTCTATACAACATAAAAGGGTGACTTTTATTTCAGATGGGTAAGCTTGTCTTTTTAAGTATGCTGTGTACAAAGTGCAGTAGTTACTACGCAATTGTTTAAACAGACACATATGTCAGCTCTGACAGCCACATTATACACTACAGCAATTAAAGGACACGATTAGTGTCTTTAGGGTACAGTACGGAGTTATTTAGGATGAAGTTATTCAGTGCTGGTATCATTTCTAACCCTGATTCAATTTACCTAACATTTTTGAGGAAATTTACAAATAATAACAGCGGCGCTGAATGATTTACTTTACAATTGTCCAATTATTGTATATATTACTGTCAATATGCAAGGTTTTGCTGGGGTGCAATTTTCTCTGTTTCAGTTGGTCAAAGCTCTGTACTTGCGACCAATGAGAAGCCGCTAAGATACCCATTAGTGCAAGACTGAAATGCAACTTGTCACTCAACAACTTTCTGTACAAAAGAACTAAGTTTGGAACTGATTGTACCAAGTTTGGTTATATTTGGTTAAAGTAATTCTGAGGGAAGTCTGCTGGATTCTTCAACACATTATGAGCCCTGATCCCGTGTAAAGAAAAAAAAAAAGTGACATAGGGACTCGGCAGTTGTTTCTCTGTGTGCGTGTGGAAAATTCTTCTTTTGACATGGTCTGCAGACACTGTTAGTTCACAGGCAGGTATGTGATACCATCCAACAAACCCAACTGCTGTTTTATTTATTGATTTTGCAAATTTTCATATATTTATGTCTGCAGTAAGTTGTGTGGCTGTCCAGATTCTGAGAAGTTTAAGAGTTTCTTTCTTGGCTTAGCTTCTGTACTGGCGAGGTAGAAATCAAGTTAAATTATGGAAGTGACTGCCATTTGAGAAAAACATGGGCAGGGTGCTGGTGGACATAGTTGGCGCCGCTGAGTCTTTTTAAGGTGTCACTTGAAAGATCATGATAACTATTCCCTTTATTTTAAAACATTTACATGAAAAGGAGGTGCGCCTAAAATGCAATGTGGTTATGCTAAATAGCAGCTGACCATGTGGAAGACGGTATGCGGCACCTTTATTTCCTTTGGTGTCTTGCCATCGACTGATCCTTGTTGTCTGGTCCATACCGGTCAGTCTTGAGCATTAAATATCATAGCAAAAGAAGCAAAGGTCTTAAATATGGGACAATACAATTAGCATAAAAACGTATGTAGGTCTGGCTAAGTGTTTAATATCTAAACAGCCTTATTATAAGGCTAACTTTATAATGAAAATGAGTTAACTTTATTTATTATCACAAGACTCTGAATCATGTGTGTGTCTGCACTGTAGTAATTTACATTTACTAAATGTAAGGTCGGATTTCGCACTCAGACGCTCAGTTTTTTTTCGGTTTAAATAAAGTTCTTGATATGTAAGCTCTGGATAAAATTAAATTTATTAACAGAAAAATAGTATATGTTCTCTCAGCAATTTATTGTGTATGGATGTTTAATGAATCGTAGTGATGTATATAGTAAGACTAAGACATTAGCTGATATAAATAATTTGTTTTATTTTGGTAGTATGTTCTGTATATAATAAGCCCTTGCTTTAATGGACATTTTTATAGTGGGTTATTTTCAGTCAGCGTATCCTAATGGAGTTTGATGTTATTTTCTAAAAGAGTCGCATACGTAAGACTGATTTGGTTCATGAACAACCTGCGATAGAATACTGTTCCTCCTATTTTACATTTGTAGCCATAAAGTCAGTTATGTAATGCAAATAATTATTAAGACATTGTTATATCAAAAAGCACATAGTTATTCATATAAATTTATAATGCAGTGCTGTTTAGTTATTTGTTTAGAATGTTCAGTAATGCTTGATTTTTGGTATCGCAGCAGCATTATGTCTGAGTATAGATATTTCTGGCAACACTTAGTCATCGAAATTACTGATTTTGGAGAGTGTGCTTCAATTTTCATTTCCGCTTTCATTGCACCTGATATCAGTTTGCATTTAATGTAATGGAATATTGTTAATTATATGTATTGCTGGCTTTCTTTTTTAGTTAAATTATATGCATCGTTTATGGGTTATTATCAGTACAGTGTTTTAGTCCCATATGATGATGTTTTTCTTGCTTCCATCGCTAACCCTTTGATGACCATTAGACCCCTTCTTGTGTTGGCACTTTAAAGTTGGTTCTTTTAGGCATAGGATATTTATGTAGAGAATCTACATAAGGGGGAGGGGTGAAATCTAAGAGATGGAGTCCACTGGCTGCGTGGCCAAACAGAGAACCCTAAGCAAAAGAAGCCAAAAGAAAATGTAAAGTCAATAGTGCAAAAACATCTTGGAATGATAACCAGGCCATGATGAGCTGAACAGGAAAAGAGGTAGAGGGATTTCCTTTGCAGTGTTGTTGCATGCCCATTTAGGTGACAAACTAGTACATTAGTAGTGATGTAGAGCTTAAAGAGAACCCCAGATAGCCATAGTGTAACTGTCCCCCAATTTATGTCCTCCTCAACTTCATTTGTGGGGAGTTATAGCTTAGATGGCCAAGGAGTCTTCTATCCTTGATAAGTTACATCTTCAGGATACTCCCCCCAAGATACAGTGGCCCCAAGGAGAGAGGGAACTGGGGAGGGAGGTTAGCCAGGTATCTGAATTCAGGAGAAGATAATTGGCTAGTATGCTATTATCTACCAATAAACCTGAGAATTTGTTATATAATATATTGTACAGTGCAGAAAATTAAATATATAGGATACCAAATCTCAAATTATAAATGCACATCACAGAAAACTGTAGTTTGTATACAGTGAATAATCAATGAGGAAATACAAACCATTAATTGCGAGAAATACTATATTTGATTGCTATGAAGTGTTTAGAGTACGCACTTAAATGGAATGTTAAAACATTTAATTGTTGCTTAGTTTGGTAGAAGGTAAGTATATTGGAAGATTATTTAGAGCAGTTCTTATTCAGCTGCATTGCAGAGTAATTGATTTATATTTGCAATATTTTTGAGAGCTTATTTAAATTGCTGAAGATTGTCTGTCAAATTTCATGAGGGGTTTATTCCAGTTGGCTACAAGGTAGACTTTGGGTGTACTTTTCCCTAAATTTGGTGGAATTCTTGAAAGTAAAAAATGTTGCATGTGATCATGCTGTGTAAGGAGTTTCAGTAAAGCAGGACATTTGTTGTAGAGCAGTACCTGAAATGCCAAAATGTGTTGGTCAGATAAGAATCTGTTTTGTCAAAGGGAGATCATGCCTGTTAAACTTGGTCACCTTTCTCGAAACAGTCACCAAAGCCATGGAAGAGGGCAAAACAGTGCACACTGCCTACCTTGGCCTAGCCAAAGCCTTCAACACTATTCCCCACTTTGGCACAATAGATAAACTCTCTTGGCTAGACAGCAACCTATCATCATCTTCTTTTGGCTGTTCCAGTTAGGGGTCACCACAGTGGATCACCTGTTTCCATTTCTTCCTGTCCTCTGCATCTTGCTCTGTCACACCAACCACCTGCATGTCCTCTCTCATCACATCCATAAACCTTATCTTAGGCCTTCCTCTTTTCCTGTTACCTGAAAGCTTCATCCTTAGCATCTTTTTCCCAATATACTCAGCATCCCTCCTCAGCACATGTCCAAACCAATGTAATCTTGCCTCTCTGGCTTTGTCTCCAAACCTTCCAACCTGGGCTGACCCTCTAATATACTTATTCCTAATCCTGTCCACCCTCGTCACACCCAGTGCAAATCTTAACATATTTAACTCTGCCACATCCAGCTCGAACTCCTGTCTTTTTGTCGATGCCACTGTCTCCAACCCATATAACATAGCTGGTCTCACTACCCTCTTGTAGACCTTCCCTTTCACTCTTACAGGTACTCGTCTGTCACAAATCACTCCTGACACTCTTCTCCACCCACTCTATCCTGCCTGTACTCTCTTCTTCACCTCTCTTCCACACTCACCGTTACTCTGAACTATTGACCCCAAGTATTTAAACTCATCCACCTTCGCCACCTCTACTCCTTGCATCCTCACCATTCCTCTATCCTCCCTCTCATTCACACACATATATTCTGTCTTAGTCCTGCTGACCTTCATTCCTCTTCTCTCTAGAGCATATCTCCTTGCCTCCAGGGTCTCCTCCACCTGTTCCCTACTCTCACTACAGATTACAATGTCATCTGCAAACATCATAGTCCACGGGGACTCCTGTCTGATCTCGTCTGTCAACCTGTCCATCACCATTGCAAATAAGAAAGGGCTCAGAGCTGATCCTTGATGTAACCCCACCTCCACCTTAAACACATTTGTCACTCCCACCGCAGACCTCACAGCTGTCACACTACCCTCGTACATATCCTGTACCACTCTTACATACTTCTCTGACACTCCTGACTTCCTCATACAATACCACAACTCCTCTCTAGGCACCCTGTCATATGCTTTCTCTAAGTCTACAAAAACACAATGCAACTCCTTCTGACCTTCTCTGTACTTCTCCATCAACTCTCAGAGCAAACATCGCATCAGTAGTGCTCTTTCCCGGCATGAAACCATACTGCTGATCACTAATCATCACGTCCCTTCTTAACCTAGCTTCCACTACTCTTTCCCATAACTTCATGCTGTGACTGATCAATTTAATCCCTCTGTAGTTACTACAGCTCTGCACATCACCCTTATTCTTAAAAATCGGTACCAAAACACTTTTTCTCCATTCCACAGGCATCTTCTCACTTTCCAAGATTTTGTTAAACAATCTGGTTAAAAACTCCACTGCCATTTCACCTAAACACCTCCATGCTACCACAGGTATGTCATCTGGGCCAACAGCCTTTCCATTCTTCATTCTCTTCATAGCTATCTTTACTTCCTCCTTGCTAATCCATTGTACTTCATGATTCACAATCCCTATATCATCCAACCTTCTCTCCCTCTCATTCTCTTCATTCATCAACCCCTCAAAGTACTCTTTCCATCTCCTCAACACACTCTCCTCGCTTATGAGTATGTTTCCCTCACTATCCTTTATCACCTTTACCTGCTGTACATCTTTCCTAGCTCGGTCCCTCTGTCTAGCCAATCGGTACAGGTCCTTTTCTCCCTCCTTAGTGTCCAACCTTTCATACAACTCTTCATATGCCTTATCCTTAGCCTTCACCACCTTTCTCTTTGCCATGCACCTCATCTCCTTATACTCCTGTCTACTTTCTTCATCTCTCTGACAATCCCACTTCTTCTTTGCCAACCTCTTTGTCTGTATATGCTCCTGTACTTCCTCATTCCACCACCATGTCTCCTTCTTGTCCTTCCTCTGTCCAGATGTGATACCAAGCACCTTTCTAGCCATCTCTCTTACTACCTCTGCTGTAGTTACCCAGCTATTTGGTAACTCTTCACTGCCACCCAGTGCCTGTCTTAACTCATCCCTGAACTCCACCTCACAATTACCCTTTTACAATTTCCACCATTTGATCCTTGGTGCTGCCCTCACACTCCTCCTCCTCTTCTTGATCACCAACGTCATCCTACAAACCACCATCCTATGCTGCCTAACTACACTTTCTCTGGTCACCACTTTACAGTCACCAATCTCCTTCAAACTGGCCCTCCTACATAAGATATAATCCACCTGTGTGCATCTTCCTCCACTCTTGTATGTCATCCTATGCTCCTCCCTCTTGTTGAAATACATATTCACCACAGCCATGTCCATCCTTTTCGCAAAATCCACTACCATCTGACCTTCTGCATTCCTTGTTTATGGGCAGCTAACTGGCTCACTGATAGAACCTACTCAATCAAAATAGGGGAAGCCACCTCTAGTAGTAGACCAGTAACAAGCATTGGACCCCAGGGATCAGTCTAGTGGCCTCTACTGTTTGGGATATACTTTTTGAGGTGCAAGCCAAAACCAGTGGTCTGTGGCTGACCAAGTTTGCAGATGACTGCAATCTGGACACTGTCATAAATTCTCCTAGTGATGTCAACATTCTCCAAGAGGGCCTTAACCAAACTAATGACTGGTTCAAACTGAATGCCAAGAAATGCATCATTATTCCCTTTGGGGAAAATGGTGTCCTCAGCAATTATCACTTTAATTACAATGTAGTAAGCATGCAGTCAGTCGTGAGGAACTTGGGCACCCAGGTTGATAGCAACCTGACTTTTGACCACCATGTTGCCTCCGCTGTATGGAAGGCTTTCTACATGGCCCACCTCATACATAAGGGTATTTCATCCAGGAACAAGGAGGTCATAACATCCCTGTACCCCTCCCTTATCAGACCCATTATTGAGTACAATGCCCCCTTCGGCATTCACCTTGCTAAGCACATGCAACAGTTGGAGAGACCACATAGTTCCTGATCAGGAAAATCCAGGATCTAAAGCACCTATCCTATACAGATAGGCTGAAAGCCCTGTCCCTCTACAGACTGTTCAGAGGTGACCTGTGTGGCATGCAAGGCCGTCTAGACTCAGCCTTGATGGAGTTGCTGCATATCCGTAAGTCAAACTCCACTCGCACAACCCGCACACAAGGTCTCAACCTGGTCTGTGACATTAATAGAACATGTTGGTGGGATAGATTTGTGTCCCAGTGACTCCCCCATCTGGATGATGAGAGCCTCTGCAAATGTTTTTGTGTTTCTGTGTGTGGATTTTGGTGGTGTAGGTTTAGTGGGACTATGTGATGAGTGTGGTGCAAGTGTTTACCTTGTCCTCTTGACTGTCAAGTGCAGTCTTGGTTGGAGAGAGCGTTACCTCCAGTTTGGCTAGATAAGTGCATCTATCACAGGTTGTGGTGTTGGGTGGTAGGAGGAGAGGGTTGTATGTGTACATGAGGCAATTGCTACATTGCCTCAAGATGTCCACATTCATCTAGACAGGAGAGAACACTGGGAGCTGACCCTTGGGCATGCCTGAATAAAAAACTACTTTCCTCTAGACAAGTGAGGAAAGTGAGTATAAGAACTGTTTTTCTCTAAGCAAGTGAGGAAAGTAAGTACAAAAACTGTTTTCCTCTTGGTAAAGAGGAAGGTTGAGTGCTGTAGTAATTCATAGCTTATTTAGTGCTAACAAGTTCTAAAGAAGTGCTGAGCATGAATAAGCAAATTCAAGTGCTAAAATTAAGAATCTGTACCTAGATCTTGTGGTAGATAGGCTACCTAGTGCTTACCACTCCCACTGATAAGCTAGAATGCTTCCCTCCAACACAGAAAGGCTTGGGGGCTCATGTGCTCAGAGGAATTTCTGGCTGTCATGTTACAGCTTATGGCAGATTAACAAAAATGAACAATATATTTCTGGGTTATGCAGTCTCAAGATATGCAGTTTGTGAAAGTAACATTTATAAAAAGACTGTGAATGTGGAATTATCACAATGTACAAATAGCAATGCTAAGACTTTGAAGTGTTCTTTACTGTGATATCTGTCATTGCTTACAAAATGCTTACAGTTTTTCCTATGCCCTTTATTTGTCCAGAAATTGCTTTGTAATGCCAGGATGTCTGTATGCTGATAGAAGTATAGCACCCATGGACAGACAGTTTTTTAAACCAATTGCAACATGCCAAAGCAAAGAACAGATCATGCATTCATTTGTGAAGTGTTTTATATGCGTTCTTTCTTCAGCATAATGAACGCATGTTGTTGTGGCCATTGGCTAAGTCATTAGTACTTGACACTATTTTGTTTTGTACATTAGATAACAGAAGCAGTTATTTCTTGTATTGAAATGAGCTGCAGTATGTCAGGAGAAAGTACTGCTATGTCTTCAGGAGCCAAGCGAGAACTACATCAACAGTCTCTGTTCAAATTTTTCAGAAAGGTCATAAAACACGGAGGAGGTTCAGTCTCTGAGGGTAAGTCATTGTGGGTGAGAGTAGTGCCAAAGTACAGAATTATGTTCTATTCTCAGGATGATAGTTCAGATGTATATGACACTATTTCCTGTGCTAAAGTATTTGTCTAGGATTTTGTGAATGAGGGTATTCATAAGTTTTACTGATTTTAGTGTTGAAAGGAAAGTCAGATATGGAATGGAAAATGAACTGAAAGTTACTGTAGTCTAAAAGTCATAAATAAAGGCAGGAGCTCATCGGTGAGATGGAACACCTTAATAATCCACGTATACTTTGCATTTCTTTTGTAGGTTTGCAGGCATCCAGTGTATAGAGTCTTTTCCTATTTTATTTTTAGTTAGTGAAACTTTTTTTTGTGTGTGTAACAGTACGCTGTTCAATGGAGGCAAATGTAGTTGTATTTGTTGTACTGTTACAGAAGTTATCTTCCTCTTGATATTTGTTTTTGTTTTTTTTAACCAGCAGTCAGAGAGTCATGTGTGCGTGGGTTTCCTCCAGGTGCTCCGGTTTCCTCCCACATCCCAAAGATGGATTGGACACTCTAAATTGGCCCTAGGTGTGAGTGCATGTGTGTGCCTTCTGTGGAAGGTTGGGCGCCGGGCTGGCAACTCGACACCATAAAACTCCACTGCCAGTCATGAGCGGACATGTGATCTGCTGTGGCGACCCCTAACCGGGAAAAGCTGAAAGAAGAAGAAGAAGAAGAAGAAGTCAGAGAGTCATGTGTGTCTGACACAGAAGACATGGTAAATGATTGTAGTGCCATCAGAGAAGTCAGTGAAAATAGTACTGTCACAGAAGTCAGCAGCTTAAGAGATCTCATAGAAAGTGAGAAGTACTGTTAGTGCAGCCAGTAAGAAGCATTTGGATGAAGTTGGTGCCACAGTGTTCACTGACAGGTATTAGTGAGTACATCACATGTACTAATACTGCAGATAAGGAGAAAGTCAGAAAGTCATTGTCACAAATCATCGCAAACCACATGACGGTTTTCGTTTTCCAATCAAAGCCTTCACAGACAAAAGAAGAAAATCAGGAAGCTCCCTTCGCCAATGTCAGCTGTCATGGCTAGACCAGTTTAATTTTCTGGCATATTCAGTGAAACAAGATGGGCTGTATTGTTTAGCCTGTGTGTTATTTTCAACACCAGCACAGACAGAACATGTAAAGTTATTCAGTGAGCAGCCATACTGTAACTGGAAGCATGTCAAAGCTGATATTCAGCGACATTCAGAATTAGATTACCACAAGAAATCTGAGGCAAAATTACATGCTTTCTGAATCACAAGTGACAATCCAAGTCAAAGAGTGGACTTTGCAATTTTCAAATGATTCACAGCTGCAGGTGGCCAAAACCAGACCTCTACTAACCTCTATTATAAAGTGTCTGGAATACTGTGGAAGGCAAGGGATAGCACTTCATGGACATAGAGATGACTGGACATCTAACTGTACTACCAACAAAGGAAACTTCAGATCTCTAGTCGATTTCTCAATTGATGCTGGTGAAAGAGAGTTAGAAGTCCACTTGCAGACATGCCAAAAGAATACAACATTTTGTGTCTTGTGTCTTTCGGCTTTTCCCGGTTAGGGGTCACCACAGCGGAACTCCGGTCGGCTAATGATTGGCAGTTGATTTTTACATACCGGCTTGCCAGACCTGACGAACAACCTTCAACGAAGGTATGCCCATTCACGCATGTCTCCACGCAGAAGACGCCCTAGCTGAGAATCGAACCGGACAGCGTCTTACGAATGCAACATATATTTCAAAAACAGAGCAGAATTAATTGCTAGACTGAATTAAAGAATACATTCAACAGCAGATAATCAAGGATATTAAACAATAGCCTCTTGGACCCTTTTATTCCATCCAAGCAGATGAAATTGCAGATATAAGCAACTGGGAACAGCTTGGAGTAGTACTACGATATGTGAAAATGGCCATCCTGTGGAGAGATTCATAGAGTTTATTGCCTGTGAATCTGTGACCGGAGAGGAGATCTGCAATAAGTTGGTCACATGCCTAACAAAGTTAACGTTGAATCTTGAGAACTGCAAAGCTCAAGGGTACGATGGTGCTGGAAACATGGCTGGAGCACAGAAAGGCTGTGCAGCTCTGTTTCAAGAAAAGTACCACATGCTATTTTTTTCCATTGTGCTAGTCACCAGCTGAACCTTGTACTTTCAAAGGCTTGCCAAGTGCCAGAAGCATGAATAATGTTAAATATAGTGAAGGAAGTTGGTTTGTTTTTCAAATACTCCCCAAAAAGGCAAATATGTCTAAAAAGAATCAGTGCAGTACATAAATTTACAGCAAAAGGAAAGTGGCAAAAAAACCTACAGAAAAACAAAAGCTTAAGTCGCTGTGTGAGCCCAGATGGGTGGAAAGACATACAGCCTTTGATGACTTCTATCATATGTATGAAGCGCTCATTCACTGTTTAGACAATATTATGAATAACAGAGGGCCACATTGGAATGGAAAAACTTTGACAGATGCCAGTGGACTTTACAGTTCAGTTACTAAGTCTTGCTTTATTGTTTCCTTCCAGTCAGCAAGGTTCTTGTTTGGCTTTACCAAGCCCCTTAGCAAACGTCTGCAAGGATCATCACAAGACGTACTGTATGCATATGAGCAAGTCAGCTGTGTGCTTCCTGAGCTGCAGGCTGTTCGTGCAAACATTGAGAATGACTTTAGGAATATCCTCAGAGATATGTCAGAAATGGGGAGCTTCTGAAATAATACTGAATTACCCCTTCCACGTGTCTGTAGCAAACAGACTATGAGGAACAATGTTGCTGGAGATACTTCAGAAGAGTACTGGTGAAGAGCAATTTTTATTCCCTTTCTGGATCACTTCATTCATGAACTGTCCAGACGATTCACTACAATAGCATCAACAGCTATTCAAGGACTCTCACTAATTCCATCAAACTTGAACAGCTTAACATTAGATAGCGAGAGTTCACTTTAAACATTTTTTTGACTTGCCTTCACCGACAACATTCCACCAAGAGCTCAGACTGTGGAAAAGGACATGGGAAGCTTTATCAGACAATTTTGCACTGCCAAATGATTTGAAGCAGACCTATTCGCAAACAAATGTCAAAATGTTCCCAAACATTTCCTTTGTATTAAATACACTCTTGCTCACTCCAGTCACAACTGCTGGAGTAGAGAGGGCTAATTAAGCCTTAAAACTGATAAAGTCTGAACTCCAGAGTACCATGGGACAAGAGTGCCTTAACAGTTTAGTGTTGCTGTTCATGCATAGGGACACCCCGATAGACTACACCTCAGTAATCAATTTATTTGCAGAAAGACATGCGAGAAGAATGCTACTTATTAATCTGCTTAATTAAGAATCGAACAGTAGTATGACAAAGCTTATGACATATACTACAGTGCGGTATGGGAACATAGAGGCCATCATGAAATGCTTAGTGTTACACTCACAAAAATTGTTAGACTTGCTCTAATGTCATGTATAGTTTTCTACATATCCTTAGATGGTATAACATATTGACTAAGTCAGACTACTAATGAAGTCAGAGCACTGCCATCACAGAAGTCCTCTACTCCACAGGCAGCATAGAAAGAGAAGTACCAGTAGTCAGTCAGAGCTCTACCATCACAGAAGTCATCTACTCCCCAGGCAACATAGAAATTCATAGAGGTACCATTAGAGAAGTCAGTACTACCATCACAGAAGTCATCTACTCCCCAGGCAACATAGAAATGCATAGAGGTACCATCAGAGAAGTCAGTACTACCATCACAGAAGTCATCTACTCCCCAGGTAACATAGAAAGTAAGACGTACCAGTAGTCAGTCAGAGCACTACCATCACAGAAGTCATCTACTCCCCAGACAACATAGAAAGTAAGAGAAGTAGCAGTAGTCAGGGATTAGGCATGCTGGACAGAGTACATGAACTATGGACAGAAGTTTGAAATATTACCCAAGAAGTGGCAAAAATAATTCTAAATAGAAAGATTAAGAAGGCAAAATGACTGTCTGTGAAGGCTTTAGTAGTGGCTGAGGAAAAAAGGATCTCTAAAGATAATGAGAACAGGGTACATTATGTAAAGCTAATGCAGAGTTCGATAGACGATAGCAAGACAACTTCAGGAGGGGTGTGTAAAAGAGCAATGCAAAGAAATGTAAGACAACAAAAGGTGAACAGATATGTTTAGGAACATGAGTTGTATTAACGGAAACTTCCAGATAGAAATAGACATGACTGAAGAAAAAAATGGAGAAAACCTGACAAACAGAAGGGATGATCACATAATTCAGTCAGAGTAGTACTACTGCAGAACTCAGTTGCTCCAAAGACAATATATTAAGTTAACAAGGACACCAACATCACTAACATGTACAATAATGTGTTCTCTAACTACAGACAAACATCCTGAACAGTGAAGCTAAATGGACACAGAAAGCTTTGTTAATAAGGCTGAACCATCAGCTGAATTGTTTAAAATCTGGAAAAATGATAATGTAAAATGGTAATTGCTATAGAGACTATTCCAGTTCTAAAACACACTTGTAGAAAGTACTGCATTCTCCAAATTAGAACTATTTCCCCAGTGCTGAAGTTGGGGCGACTGCAATCCAAGCTGAGTGAAAGTTCAACAGGAGAGAAGTTCACTGTCAAAGAACATGTGTTGGAAGAAGAAATTACTGAAATTCAAATGGCCATGAACTTGGAAAACATTGAACTAAAAACTATTCAAGTTTCATTGACCTTTAACTTGAGAAGGAAGACAACCAACAATGGCATTTTTGAACTCCTGGAGACCAGCATTGCCTCCCCCTCCTTCACTCACTCCAGAATTTGTTGAAAGGAGAGAAGGTACAGTAGGACTTTTGTTAAAGAAAATTAGTTGTGCTTAAACCCAGAGACAGAATCCAAAATCATAATGGTCAGCTAAGGAAAGTTTTATGAGTTTAGTTATTTGGTACATCGATTAAATGAAGCTTTTACTAATTTATCCAAACGTGTCTGTGGTATACATTTTATGTTTCATAATAACAAAGTAGACTTCACTGTGGTTGTTTCCACCTTCAGTGGGATTCTTTGCAAGTTTATAACAGTCCATATGCCCACTATGCCATGGAAGGAGAATGTGAGTTGGTATGGTCAACAAATCTTTTCCAGGCATGCATTGAAAATAGATGTGCTGTGTGCTGCACAGGAATTATTTTTTTTCTGCTACCCCATCCATGGCAAAATCATGTGTAACTAAATGTAAAGTGATGTCTTTCCAGACATGATGTCAGAACTTCTTAAGGTGATCTTTTCACAACCACCAAACAAGTGTCCCACTTTCTTGCTTCCACCACGGTAGTCAACTAACCAGACTGCACCCCCCCCTTCTGCAAATTCCTGGATCTGCCACTGATCGTAGATTTAAATTTTAAACAGAAGTATTCTGAGCAACACATGTTGACAAAACTTCTGCAAAAATGTTACCACAACTCAAGCTATGCTGCAGAATCTTCCACCTCCTATCCCCCATAGCAAAGACTGGTTTTAAAAAAAAAAAAACAAAAAAACATTCTTTTTCCTAAACTTGAGTATAATTTGCCCCTACTATGCTGATCCTGGGAAACATTATTATTAAGCACTAAAGGATATCAGTTGGCTCCCTGTATTGCTCAGAGCTCCCTTCTTGCTCAGCACTCTTCTGTTTAAAATTTAAAAATAGGATATTGCCTCCCATTTAAAAGAATATTCCACTTAGAAATCAAAACTACTCCCTACGAAGTACAGAGGAAGAAAAACGTATGCTAGTCTGTCCCCCCTTTCAAGTCAGTCATAGTGGAAAGGGTTTTCACTAAATAGGCCCTGATACCTGGAACAGGCTCCTAAAAGAAGTAAGAAATCAATAAAATTGTATCAGAATAACTCATTCAAAAGGAAACTATTTGTACCAGCTTTCATGACACTTGCAACAATCAGTTTCACATCTTTACCTGACATGTCTTACTTAGGTTCATAGGTTCATAGGTAGGTACTAGGCTATCTGTCCGAAGGCATTTATAAGCCTAGCCGGAATGTGTTGGCTTTCACCGCCCCCTTAGATTAGTTCCCTGTGCCTCTGTCCAGCGGAGCCATTGAAGTGATCCCTGGGGTAAACTTTCTGTTTCCCATCCACTCGTCAAGGTTTCTCTTGAAGAGGGTTAGTGAGGGGCTCTGCCTAATGTAGATTGGAATCTTGTTCCAGAGCATGGGAAGTCTCTGGGACAGGAATCTATCCCTCCAGTGCATCCTATTTATTGTTGTGGTCAGGTTTGGATCCCTGGAGCATGTGGCTCGAGGGGATATGATTTTCTTTAGGTGTAGTGTGTCCATCAATTCTGGGTTGAACATGGCCTTGTATGTCAGGCAGAGATCACCTCTGAGTACGCGGTATGCAACCGAGTACAGCTGGAGTTTCTTCAGTCAAGCTGCATAGGGCATCTGCTTGAGGCCAGTGATCCTCTTGGTGAGGAACTTCTGTGGTCTTTCCAGTTGTTGCAGGTGTCTTGTAAGGTACATCCCAAATGAGACATTGTACTCTATGATGGGTCTGATGAGTGATGCGTAGAGGGGCCCAATGACCTCTTTCGATCTGGATGCAAACCCTTTTGTGATTAGGTGGGCCACATAGAAGGATTTTCTAACCACTTTGGCAATGTGATTATCAAAGGAGAGGTTACTATCTACTTGGGTCCCCAGATCCCTTATTACGTCTTCTGTATTTAGGGGTTACCACCTATGTGGTAGTTTGTGGGTACTTTGTTTTTTCCAAAGGGGATGACTATGCACTTTTTGGCATTTAGCATGAGGCCATGGTTTTAACACCAGGTATCTGTCTCAGTGTGACCCTTTTGGAGGATGTCTGTGTCAGCCGGAGAGTCAATTATAGCCCCTAGTTTGCAGTTGTCTGCAAACTTGGTCAGCCATAGTCCTTTTGTGCTTGCCTGTACCTCTGAGAAGTATATGATGAACAGGAGGGGTCCTAGGACTGAGCCCTGGAGAACGCCACTTGTAACCGGTTTAGAGTCAGACCTAGCTCCCGCAACTCTTACCATGTGGGTTCTGTCCATGAGTCAGTTGGCAACCCATCTTGTGATGTAGGGAATTATATTCAGGCTGGTGAGCTTGTCTATAATAACTGAGTGGGGAATGGTGTTGAAGGCCTTTGCGAGGTCTAGGTAGGCTGTGTGGACCACCTTTCCCTCATCTATAGCCTTGGTAACTGTCTCAAAGAAGTCCACCAGGTTTAGGAGGCATGATCTGCCCTTAACAAAGCCGAACTGGGTAGGGTCCAGTGTTTGGAGGTTTCCAATGTCTCTGTAAATGAGATCCATGTTGATGCGCTCCATAGCTTTGCAGACCAAGCTAGTCAGACTTATAGGGTGATAGTTCCCAGGGTCCATTGTGGCTCCACCTTTGTGGAGCAGAATAACCGTTGCTGTGCGCCACTCTGTGGGCATGTAGCCTGTGGAAAGGCTGAGTTTAAACAGTGTGTTTAGGTGAGGGGTTAGTTCATCTTTGAGCTTGTGTAGGACGCAGCCTGGGACACCATCCGATCCCACTGATGCTGTGTTTCTGGCTTTGGAGAGGGCTGTTTTAACCTGAGTGTCTATGATTTCAGGGGCACTGCATTCTTCTGGTATAGTTATGGGCCCTTTTGGGGGTGAGAGGGGGGTGAAGTTTGCACTGAACCTGTCTGCCAGGATGTTGGCTATATCGGTCGGTTCAGTGTATTTTGCACCATTCTGCACTAACTCTGAGCAGATCTGAGAATTACCACTTAGATTCTTGACATAACTAAAGAATGCCTTGTGGTTATCTTTGGAGTGCATGGCAATTTTTCTTTTGAAGCTAGCCTTGGATGGTTTTATGAGGGAACGTAGTTTCTTGCTGATACTGATCAGGGATGTCTTCCCTTCATGGGATTTTACTCTTTTCTGTACTAGTTTCCTCCTTCTATTGTATAGCTTGTTTATGGCAGGTGTCCAGCAGACTGGTTTCCTTTTCTTGGAGGAGTGAGTCTTGGTTTTGTTTGGGATAGCACGATCCATGCATTTTTGTAGGTGCCTGTAGAGTGCATTAGTAAAGGATTTTGCAGCTTGGACAGTGTTATCCTTTAGCATGGGGGCTTTGAAACTTCCCACTTTGGTCTTAAGTAATGTGAAGTTTGCTTTTGAAAAATTTTTCATGGTGGTTTCTTTGACTGGGGGTGGTGGCAGAATGTGGATATCCATAGTGATTAGTTTATGGTCAGATCTAACCAGCGAGGGGTTGACCTCCGGTGTGGAACACCAGTCGCCCATGTTGGTGATGAATGACCAGGTCCAATATGTTGTCACCTCTGGTGGGGGTGTTGACCAGTTGATCCAGGGCATTTGAGTTTATAAATTCTAGGAAATGTTGGGCAAGGGAGTTCGTACTTGAGTAGTTCTCCCAGTTAATGTTTGGGTAATTGAAATCACCCAATATCAGGGTGTTTGGTAGGACCTTTATGTTTCCCAGTGTTTCCAGGAATGTGGAGTGGGGGTCCTGGGACATGGTGAGTGATCTGTAGCAAGCTATAATTTGAATAGCAGTTTTGCCCATTGTTAGTTGCACGTGGATGATCACTGAAGCATCGTGCTGTGCCACTAACCTGGAGGTGTGGGTATCCTTGATGAAAATGGATACTCCCCCGCCTTTTGTATTTTGGTCCAGGTTTTGTGGCCAAAATGTATGGTATGAGTTGTAGCCTTGTAGTGCTGGGGTGCTCTCTGGAGCCTTAAACCAGGTTTCTGTTACCACACATATATTGATTTTCTCCATCCTGAGGAGTGCCTCGAGTGCATGCATTTTGAGGTTTAGACTTCTGGCATTGAGCAGCATTGCCCTCAGTTTTTTGTTACTTGTGCTATTTACGGCAGTGGGTTTGTCTTTTGAGCCTTGCCTAAAAAAGGCACTATGGGGTGGCAAGAGTCTTGGCCAGTATTCGAAAGCCTAAGAGTGACAGGTGCAAGCCGTCTCTAGCGAAGCAGCGTGGCTTGTAATTATAAGCTTTTCACATGGTACTATTGAACTAAATCAAGGTATTATAAATATTGCATAAATATGAAGAAACTTCACATACTGCAATAGTTTCTGTAATATTATTGAATTACTACTTCTATTCTTCTATTCGTATGACTAAGCCTTCTTTGTTATGCATGTATTAACTGGCATATTTTCTGCTTTATGAGCCCAGATCATGACTTCAAAGGGCCAGGAGACCAATTCACTTACTAGGTTAACAAATACTAAATACATACATCGTACTTACATATATGCATGCCAAAAGGGCATTCTACTCAATAATGGGTCTGTTAAGAGACAAGAAGAGTAAAAGGGAGTTAAAACTGCTTTGAATCTAGAGGAGATGAGATGCCTTTAGAAACTAACTGAGCCAGATAGTAGAATTTCTGAACTTTTTTGGAGACCTGATGGTAAAAAGATAAGGAATTGTCAACTACAGGATCTGAATGGAGGGATGTGTTGCTTATGTAGTATGATGTGAAAATGTTTTGTTTATCAGAATGAAATTCAGTACATATTTTCACATTTAGACTGAGACCATTGTCCTTGCACCATTTGCTAACACAGTACAACTGATTTTGGAACAATTGTAATTCAGGGGAGAAACGAATAACTGCACATACTTTACAGTTGTCCTTTAATTTAGGTAACCATAGGTCAAGAGTGCTGGTCTGATTGCCTGGGAAATAGATACCAAATAGGAAGTAGCACAGCACTGACTTCTGGGGTATACACAGCACTGACTTCTGGGGTATACACAGCACTGACTTCTGGGGTATACCATTAATAACTTTTTTGTTTTCAGCAGTGGCATCTGTGACTCTAACCACCTGTGTTTTGTCAGTCTGTTAGTTATCTACTGTACACCAAATTAATTTATGTTCATATTTACAAGTCTGTCAATAATGCCTGAATGGTGAATAGCATCAAAAACCCCGGTGCGGTCCACATATGTTATATGTACTGAGTACTTGCTATCCACTGATTCACTGACTTTTTCCAAAGAAACTAATAAAGCTAAACAGGCGGGACCTGTCTTTGATAAATTTTAATCGATGTGGGTCCAGGGTTAACAGATTTCCAATGTCTAGTTTAATAAAGGCTGAGACAATGTATTCCGTAGCTGTACATATTGCACTAGTGAGTGTTCTTAGCTTTTGAGAGGACTGAAAAGACAAATTCTGTCATAATTATGGGGGATGGCTGGGACTGTGGAATTTGTGGAATAGATGCTGCTGTGGATGAGCTGAAACTGGAACTTAAAGATCATGTCTAAAGGTGCAAAACGACTTTTGGTCTTTGTATAAAAAAAGTGTTCTCATGCATCATTATGCATGTGAACACTTTTTTTATACAAAAACACAAAGGTCATCTTCATCCATGCATTGAAAAACATTTTTTAAAAACTGCTTCTGAATGTGGAAGACTAAATGCAGTGAGCCATATTTATGGCATTAATATTTGTACAAGGGTAGGGAGCGGTTGCGTCATTCTGGGTTCCAGCTCTAATACTAAGGTTGCTACCCATCCTGTTGTCAGCGGGACACTCGTGGGTTGAGCTGCCTCATCCCGTTGCCCACTGTGCAAAGTAGTGAGACTTGAAAAGTCCCGCTTTTCAATCGCACTGAATTGCCATGGAAAAGCCACAATTACTTCCAGGTTTTCCACGGCAATTCAGTTGCATCACCAACCCAGACCTGCAGGCAAAGCTGCTACCTGCTAGGTCCGGGTGCTTTAATTCATGCAGCAACTGGCTGCAGTTCATGAAAGGGGTGGTGACTGGGGCAGGACGAGCCTTGCAAAGACTGCGGCTGTAGGTGTGCTTTGTTTTAATCGCGTCTACAGCCACTAAAAAAGACCGAGATTTGTTTTTTTTTTCTAACGAGACATCCAGCCATCCATCCAGCCAGCCACCCATCCATCCATCCAGCTATCCAGCCATCCATTCATCCAGCCAGCCAGCCATCCATCCATCCAGCCAGCCAGCCATCCAGTCATCCATTCATTCATGCAGCCAGCCAGCCATTCATTCAGGCAGCCAGCCATCCATTCATGCAGCCAGCCATCCATCCATTCATGCGTCCAGCCAGCCATCCACCTATTCATGCAGCCAGCCATCCATTCTTGCAGCCAGCCATCCATCCAGCCAGGCATCCATTCATTCAGCCATCCATCCATCAAGCCATCCATCCATCCAGTCATTCATCCATCTAGCTGCTACTCCCACCAACCGGCTAACCACTCCAGCAGCCAGACAGCTAGTCAGCTAGCCATTCCAGCAGCCGGTCAGCTAGCCACTCCAGCAGCCCACCAACCAGCCACTCCAGCAGCCAGCTAGCCAACTAGCTAGCCATGCCAGCAGCCATCCGTTGTACCCATAACAGCATCTCCTTTACCGCTCTTGTGGTGATGTCATGGTAGAGGGTGTGGTCAGTGTCATATTGGCCACACCCCCATGTCCCACATTGGCCTGCTTAATGGGTGGCAACCCTATCTAATACTGCTGGATTAGAGTAGTTATGTAATTGTAAATTAGTAATGCAATTGAAAAAATTGTTAAATTAAAAGTTTGGCAGAAAACTATGTCATACCTGCCTTCCTATGAATATTAATGCCATAAACACAGCTTACTACATTTAGTCTTCTGCATTCAGAAGCAATATTTAAAAACTTAGTATTTATTTAAAGGCTTCAAAATGCGCTTTTCTCTTCACACAAAAAAGCATAAAGATGCATGCACATTTGTTTGTTAGAAAAGAAATGCATGTTCCGAACATTTAAACATGATCTTTAGCTATTTTCTTTGTGTCAGAGTTGGCAGCATTATGGTGGACTAGGTTTGAACATTGCTGGGTGTTACTTCCTGACAGTGTAAGATTAAAAGTTATTATTGGTTTCAATGGCTATTTTAAGTTCATATTCAGCTTTGAACTTTCTTTTGGTATGCTTATGCTAGTTTATTTAAATGTGCTGTTTAGGTGGATAGAATGGGACCTCTTAAAATCTTTAAGTAATTTTATTATTTTGTGTTATAGTTTATGTATATGGATGTTCTGCTATAGGAGTTGTTTATAAGTTTATTCTTAGAGTTGGTACAGATAGAGATTGCCTTACCAATGTAACTATTTAAGTAGAAGTAGTACTTAGAGGCATAGGTCAGGACATTAACAATATGGCTTGTCAGAGAAGGACTGCAGTGGAATTTATTTAGGCCATCAAGTAATTGAAGAAGGTTTACCTCTGAAAAGTCCCTAAACATGAAGTATTTGAAGGGGAAATGCTATGAGTTTTCCAGGTAAAGGTTACTGAGCTATGGTCTGATTTAACAAGTGAAGATGATACATAGCTCACAATTTATTCTTTGCCCAATAATTCCGGACAAATCCATAGTAATGTAAGAAAAAGATCTATAGTTAGGGACAATGTGTAGATATTGCTCAAATTCAACTAAAACATTGATGCAGTATGCA
Source organism: Protopterus annectens (assembly GCF_019279795.1). Lineage (NCBI taxonomy): Eukaryota > Metazoa > Chordata > Ceratodontiformes > Protopteridae > Protopterus > Protopterus annectens. The sequence continues at coordinate 579,273,444 of NC_056730.1, read as the reverse complement.
TTTTCTGAAGAATAAAAAGTATGAAACTCTAATGCCTGACATTATTGACTGAATGTAATTTTTGGTGATTTACCAGAAAAATAAAAATTATTATGAGACACAGAGCAAAGATTAAGCAAATTCTGCAAAAACAAGACAGTTGAGAGGTATGGAGGTATGTAAAGGGGGCCATATTTGTGAGGGCAAGATCAGATGTATTTGGACTCCCAGTAAGATGGTTAACTATTTGGGTTCTATATTAGGAGATCGAATGTTTAGGTGATCGAACATTTAAACATCGATCTTCTAATATCGAACCTAAGAATATTGAAGCCCCCAGGGAAGCCCGCATGTTGGCCAGTAAAGAAAAAATTAACTTTGCATCCAAACTAAGTGGGGGGCTTTGCCCTCCAGACTCTTCCATGTGGGGGGGCTGTGCCCTTCACACACCTCTCTAACTAAATATACCAACTCAGAGATCGCTCAGCAGTACAGAAATGGCAAAATCCGGCAAACAGCCAAGAGAAAGCTTTCCCTACGTTAAATCGGCCATTCATCATTTTTTGCTTTTGATATTAGAAGATTGATGTTTAGGTGTTCAATCACCTAAACATTCGATCTTTTAATGTAGACCCAACTATTTGTACAAGGTATTTAGCATTTATAATGGTAAGAAAGTACTAGTCATGTTAATCATTGCAGATGTAGGTCACTCAGTTTACTGATTAATAGTTGAAGTCCACTTCTGTTAAGATATTGGGATTAATGGGAATTTTGGCTAAGGCAATAAGATAGCTATTGTGGTTGGTAGAGGAAATAGCTATGGCATGGTAATTAATCTTGTTTAGAGTGATTTCAAATTTGGTGTCCCTTAGAAAAAGAAATATCTGTTATGATGCTATGGTATCCTTGTCAAATGCTGATATGCCCCCACCAGCTGCCAGTTTGTCTGAAGACATGATAAGTGCTAAACCTAGGAATAGAAGGAGTGTTTTCATTATTTTTAAACCATGTTTCTGTGCATACACATATATGAATGCATTCAAGCAGGATGTCCTCGAGCATGTTCAGGAATTTTTTTAAGACTTCTGTCAATGAGCAGAGCCACATAAATTAGACTCTGCTAAGTCAGAAAGTCCAGCAAATGGACTCTGCATAAAAAGGCATTAGGCAGAAAGCAATGGTAAAGGCTTTAGCCAGAATGCAAAAGTCATGTTAACAGATGTACGGACCATCCCTGGCAAAGCAGGAAGGCTTGTCAGCCATCTTTTCCCAAGTTGACATATACTGGATCACCCTAGAATGACACCAGCCATTCAGCCAATTATTAAAGCCAGTTAGCTTGTCTTTGAATCTTGGCAACCTTCTGGGTGATGGCAAAGTACCATCCAGGGGCAGTGTCTTTCCTGTCTCAAAAAACATGAATATCAAAATCATTCATATCCTTTTGTACGTCCTTCTGGATAGTGTGCCATGTGGGTCATTAGTCAAACCACATCAGAACAGTAATACAGTATAATGCTTTCTTTTGCATGTACCTCAACAGACACATGCAGCAGCTGGAGAGACCACAGGGCTGACCATGCCCTGGTGGGATGACTGCATATCCAAACATCTGATATAACTGATGACATCAGCAGTGTCTGCTGAGAATATGGTAATAACAGTTTCCCACAGGCTGCAGTAAAAGGATCTCTGTAATATCAAGCAACAGCGCATGCACACACACACACACACACACACACACACACACACACACACACACACACACACACACACACACACACACACACACACACACACACACGAGCGCAGTGAAAATAGAACATCTACCTATCTAAGTACACAGACTATAGAACACAGTACTTAAAGCAAGCTCCATGCACAAGTCTGAATTTTCCAAGACTGTAGCTGAACTTATAGTACATGACATCAGCAGGCCATGTGTGAGATAAGATATTGACAGGTCTGCATAGGTTCATAGGTTCATATGAAACTAATGGCCCTAGAGCCTTTTCAAGCCTAGCAAAGTTGTACCGTTGTTCCTTTATAGACCAAGGTATGTAGTCCATATTCATGAATCCATGATCAGCACTAGTTCCCCTGTCTAAGAGTGACATAGGGGAAACCCCAGGGGTGCAGTTACGATTTCCCATCCAATTGTCTAAGTTACACTTAAATAGGCTCATTGAAGAGCTCAGTTTCACATGAACTGGGAGTTTTTTCCATAGCAATGGAAATCTCTGGGAGATATATCTGTCTCTCCAGCATGTCCTGTTGATGTTGCAGGCTAGGTTAAGTCCCTAATGTGAGTGAGTCTTGTCTCATTTGCATAGGTGCAGCATTTCCATTAAGGCAGGGTTCGAGAGTGCTCTGTAGGCTATGCACAAGTTTCCTCACAGCAGTTTATACAATAAAGAGTACAGTGACAGGGTCTTTAGTCTGTCCATGTAGGTTATGTGTTGAAGTCCCTGGATTTTCTTGGTGAGAAACCTCTTAGGTCTCTCCAGCTGCTGCAGATGTCTAGGGAGGTACATGCAAAAGGAAGCATTGTACTCTATTATTGGTCTGATGAGGGCCGAGTACAATGTATTGATAACATTCTTAGTCTTGGATGCTATACCCTTACTTATGAGGTGTGCAACTCAAAAGCCCTTCTTTACCACTGTGGACACATGATGATCAAAGTTGACTTTGCTGTCAACCTACATTCCCAAATCTCTCATCATCGGTTTGGAACTTAGGAGAGTATTATTAATAGTTTAATTGGCAGGGACCTTGCCTTTGCTGAAAGGGATAATAGTGCATTTTTAGGTTACGTTTAAGTGGCTTTGGCAACAATCTTTAATGTATGTAAGCCCATTTTGTAGTATGTTAACATCCTTTGGGGATTCAATGATTGCACACAGTTTGCAGTCGTCAACAAACTTGATGAGCCACAGGACATCTGTTATTGCTTGAAGTTTTGAGAAACAGATTCCAAATGGCAGGACACCCAGCACAGACTCTTGTGAAACACCACTGATAACAGGTCTGCTGGTACAGGTCGAACCCCATCTATGACTGCATGAATTGTGTTGGTGAACCAGTTGGCTACCCATCTAATGATGTATGGGTTAATCCCCAGCTGGGTGAGTTTATCAATGATGTCTGAGCGGGGGATTGTGTCAAAGTCCTTGACCAAGTCCAGATAGGCAGTATGTACTGATTTGCCTTCATCCAGGGCTTTGGTGACACTCTTGAAGAATTTCACTAGGTTTAACAGGCAGGATCTGCCCTTAACAAAACCAAATGGGGTTGGATCAAAAGTCTGAAGATCTCCAATGTCCTTGTTGATAAGGTCCAATATAATTCTCTCCATGACCTTATAGACAAGGCTGGTCAGGCTTATGAGTCTATAGTTCCCTGGGTTGGTTGATGGACACCCCCCCGTGCAAGAGGATTACAGTTGCTGTTTTTGACTCTGCTGAAATTTATGCCAAACCTGTCTGCTAACAGGTTAGTGATGTCAACAGGCTTGGTATGACTGGTACTGTCCACTATAAATTCAGTGCAAAGCTGGGCCTTCCCTTTTACATTACAGACATAGCTAAAGAATGCCTTGTGATCATCTTTAGCAATGTATGCTAATTTCATTTTGTAATTAGCTTTAGCGGACTTTACAAGATGTCTCATTTGTTTGTTCAAGCTATGGATAGTGTTCTTCTGCTGATACTGCTCCTTCTAATTCCTGGACATCAGTTTCTTTCTCTTGTTGTATAATCTATTTATGCCAGATGTCCACCAGGATGGCTTGTTTTATCATGAGCATGTTTTGATCTTGTAAAGGTGTGTATACAGGTCATTTGTGTACACCTCCATATAGGAGTCTTTAGTGTCATTGGTGGCAGGAGGTTTGAAACTATTTATGCCATCACTTAGCAGGCTATAGTTTGCTTTGCAGAAACTTTTCAACCTTTTGGATCTGGGGGGTTAGGTATGATTGTTACATCGAGCATGACTGGTTTATGGTCAGATGTTTGCCAGGGAGGGTGTTACACATGGGGTGGTACAGAGATCTTTCCTGTTGGTGAGTACAAGGTCAGGGATATTCTGGATATTCCAGCTCCCTTGTGGGAAGTGCGGACTAACTGTTCCAGAGCATTTGTCTTTACAAAGTGCAGGAACCTACGGGCGAGCATGTTTGAACTCATATATGTATCCCAGTTGATGGAAGGATAGTTAAAGTCACCCATGCCTAGGGTGTTTGGTTGTGTTATGAGTGATTCAAGTAGGTCCAGGAAGGCACTGTATGGTTTTCATGGTTCAGGTTGGTGGATGTGTAGCTAACAATGATGTGGGGGTCTTTCCTACAGTTAGTTGGACATGGAGTAACTTTAGGGAGTCTTTTATGAAGATGGATATACTTCCTCCTTTGGTTCTTTCATGTTCATTTTGCAGCCTGAATGTGTGGAAGGCATTATAGCCTTTCATGGCTAGAGTTCTCTCTGCGGCCCTAAACCGGGTCTATATTATAACATCGAAATCTACAAAGATCGAATGGTATAATATCGAACCCTAAACACTGAAATCTGCAAACATCGAACAGTCAGAATAGTGATTTTTTTTTCCCTGGGAAAAAAATCGCTATTCCGAGAAGCATACACACAACACAAACACACACAAAAAACAGCAATCCACACACACACACTTAAAATCCTACACCTAAACCTAAACTAAACTTTACATACACTACTAGCTATCCACTTACCTTAACCTGACCCTAACCCTAAGGTCCGTCACTGTCGCACACTCACCTCACCCGCGCCCTAACCCTAACTCACCTAACCAGAACCCTAACCCTAACCTACACACAACCGCACACTTACCTGACCCCCGCCCTAACCCTAACTCACTTAACCCGCCCCTAACCCTAACCTACACACAATCGCACACTTACCTGAACAGCGCCCTAACACTAACGTCCACAAAACCGCACACTTACCCGATCCGCTCCCTAACCCTAACTCACCTAACCCGCCCCCTAACCCTAACCTACACACAATCACAAACTTACCTGAATCCGACCCATAACGCTCCAACATATCGAGCGCTGAAAACAGCAAAGCCACAGCAATGGCCCACCAAATTCTTTCCCTGGGAAAGAATTTGGTGTCCTGCACCTTCGCTGTTTTCAGCGTTTGACATTACGGGTTCGATATTATAACATTCGATCTTTGTAAGATTTGATGTTATAATATAGACCTCCCCTAAACCATGTCTATGTGACTGCACAAACATTGACATCTTCCCAAGTAAGTAATGCCTCCACTGAGTATAGTTTCTGATTTACACTCCTAGTATTAAGCAGCATAATGCTGAATTTGGCTTTTGGGGACATTTTTATGGCAGGAATTTTGGTCATGACATTGCCTAAAGAAGGCACCTGTGACAGCAGGTGTAAGTATAGGGGTGTAGTACAGATGGTCCTGGGTTCTAGTACAGTGTGTGCAACCTTTGTTTTACTGTTGTGACATTCCAGTTTGTAGCAATGAACAGAAACATGAACAGCTGTTATTTCAACTCTCTTGTGGCAACATGTGTTAAGGTAGGACTACCATGCATAAGGTCCTGGATTCAAATACAGGATATTCCATGTACTTGTACTGTTGTTCTACTTCCCATTATATTTACTCTCACTTATAACATTTGACATAGTGTACATGATATTAATTATAGGTATGAGGGTTGAGACACTAATATTGTGTCAGTTATTTATTTATCTATGTATTATCACACTTATTATCAAATGTATGACTGTGGGTATACTGTGTACTATATTCCTGTAAGTATATTTCTGCTCTCTGGACTGCCATGACCTTCTCACTTGTCAAACGCACATACACAACTGCCTGTACATCAAATAACCTTTGAAAATGCATTGCTTGCCATGGTTGCACACCTCTTACTATCGGTCATAGTGTTTGCGTGATGGTAAGAGGTGTGCAACATTTTCAAACAGTGTGCACACTCCCAGTAAATGAGATAATGGGTATTGGTGAGAAACCATCATTCTTCATTGCTCTTGATCTGTGATAGACATGGCAGGCATATGTGGAGAGGGTGTGAGATTTGGGGCTGCGAAATGGGGTGTCCAGGAGTTCAAGATTTTTGTTGGACTCCTAGTGAAACACCACAATGCCAGGTTGCTGTAGGGGGACTATTCCGGGTCCCAGTATAAGTCAGAGGCTTGGGATAGTTTGGCCCAGGCTATGACCAGTGCCACCAGTATTCACTGCACTGGTGAACAATGTAGGCATCACTACACTGACCTCTGGAGGAGGAAGAGGGTACTCTTGATGCTTGGATCAAGGAATTTAGGCTGGAGGACATCCCCCAGATATGTAAGTATCAACCACAGAGAGTACTTGTAAGGTTTAAAAGCTGAATATAGGCAAGACTGGTATTCATAATAGTATTCTGTTCTGCTTTGTTTTTTCCACAGATGCCATGGAGAGGGAGTGCAATGTTAGGACCCATGGTGCAAGATTGGCGAGGATGAGGAAGGCATGTGGTATGTATGCAGCAGAATAGTAGTATTGTAGCATAAAAAATTAAAGATAGCTTGTTTGATATTTTATACAGTTGTATCAAACTGAGTATGCATATCTCAACTGTAAAAGCAATTATGCATGCATTAGTCTGTAGTACAAACCAAGAGTACAATATTAGACTTTAGCCAGAGGTGGTGGGTTCAAATACCACACTTCCCAAGTGTACAATACCGTTAATTCTTCAATTATGTGTAACTTAAATGTTTAAAGTAAACGCTCTATGCCAGTGGCACACATGCCCTGCTGTAAGCTATCTGTATAATTGGAGCACACCTATGTGCAATATATGCACAAGTAAAGGAGCACTTGCTGTAATCTGTAGTATAGTGTGAATCTGTTAGGAGTTGCTAATCTTAAAAGTAATAGTTATCTGTCAGAGGATGGTAGGCTTAAGAGTAAAGGTTAAGATAATAGAGTCAAATAATTGTATTAAAGCATTGTTCATTACATATGAAGGCACTAATCTTATCTCTTATTTTTATCTCACACCAACCCTTATCCCTATCTCTCTCTCTCTTTTTTGTATTTGTTTTGTATTATTATGTGTTGTCAAAAATATGTCCATATCATCTATGTGTACCACATTATGAATTGCTCCACAGCACACTGGGGTAGGACTGCCCTACAGGATCCACCTGCCCCTGCTCCACCAGCACTGGCACCATTGCTCAGCATGTCTTGGAGCCAACCTGACAGCACCACCTCTGCTGCCCCTGCATTACCTGCCCGCTCAGGTAGTCCTGCCCTGGAAGATAGTCCAGTGGTTCCCTCTGGGAGCAGTGGTAGAGGTGGTGAGTTTATCACCTGTGAAGAACTGCCAGGGATGGTGCATAGTGCTGTGCACAGCACTGTTGGTGCACACCTACACCGGATGGAGGGACTGTTCTCCCCCATTTTACATAGGAGATGTTGAGCACGTAGGTGAGGACTTGATTCTCACTGTCACCCAGCTTGATGACTGTGGGTCCTGGATGTCCCCACCCTCACCCTATCCATGGTGTCCACCAACCTCTTGTGTCCATCACCGTCCATGTGTCTTGTCTTGTTTGTCTTGTCTGTCTGCAATTGCTTCCTTACGTAGCTAACTTACCAGTCCCAGACACACCTACATTCCTACCCCAACATTCCCCTCTCTCAAAAAAAATCATCCCATACATAGCTCTCCATTTCACACAAATGTCTTTTTGACACACTTACGTCAGTCGAATTGGCTATACAACATGATTGTCTTGTGGTCACTCTCCTCTATGGAGGTGACAGCCCAAATTCAACTAATATTCTGCATATATTATCAGTTTTTACTGTTGAAGAAATGGATAGCTATGGTTCTTTCTTACCTCCCTCCTGCATATTCCTGTATTGCTTTCCATTTGTTCTTCCCCTGCTTGCTCCCCATTTCACCACCGTCCTATCATCCCCATTTCTTTTCTTTATTGTATTATTGTGCAATGGTGTGCATCATGCACCAATGTGCAGCAACAATAATATGAAAGAACTTAGATATGTTAGATTCAGTTGTGTTTGAACCTAGTACCATCTGGCCCCAAAAAAGAATGGATCACTGCATTAAATGCATAAGCACATGCCACCACAGAGTCAGTTAAGGAGTTAGGTGTATTCCAGAGACTCAGTACTGTCAGATTTTAGCATCCCCATTTCACCACTGTTTTATCTTCCCCATATCTTTTCTCTAATGCATTATTGTGTGACGGTGGGCATCACATACCAATGCACATCAACGGTAATACAAAAGAACTTAAAAGTGTTAGATTTAGTTGTATTCAAACCCAGTACCATCTGGCCCCAAAAAGGAATATATCACTGCATTAACAACTGCTGCCACAGAGTCATTTAGGTAGCAAGTGTATTCCAGAGACTCTGTAATAACTATCAGACTTTAGCAAATTGGCTCATATTTGCACATTGCTTAGCAGTGTGAAAAGATGTTTATCGCATGTGCATTCACTTTGCTAACCATTGTGCAAACCCACTGCAAAGCGCACTATCGAAATGTTTATATTATGCTGTATTACTGCTGTTTATTGTCCATTTTCTTTGTTTGATATGTAATTACATGTAGAAACATTACAAGCTGAGGGCCCTATCTAACTATATGTCATATATTTAAAATACATCCATATGTTGGCACCCCTCTCCCAAGCACTACAACCCTGGGGTCACAGTACGTTATCCACATATATATCACCCACACTACAAAATGTAATATTAAAAGTTGTATGCTATGCAATGCACATCAATCTGGTAACATGCAGAATTGCAACTATTTATTATTTATTTATTTATTTGCAGTTGGTTTACCAGGATAGTCCATTGGGCCAAAAGAACCCGTTTTCAATGGAGTCCTGGGGACAAAAGCTCCAAAAACAATTAGCAGGGTTACAATAAGGTATTTAGTTTCAATTATACAATTCCTATGGACTTGGAAATACAGTAGACTAGTGTACAAACATATACAAATATTACAATCTTGTATCACTGAAAACAATTTACAATATAGAAACTGAGAGGCTTTTACAACTTAGGGTGGGTTACACTGGAGATATCTTTCATACATTCAGGATGAGTAGCTTAATACAATCAAGAGAAAGGTATATGAGCTGACATAGAACCTTTCAATATAGAAACAGAGAACCTTTTCCATCAGAGGGTATATTTACACTAAGGTACCTATAAGTATTCAGAAAAAGCTAATACTAGCAAGAGCAAGATCTATGAGTTTAGGAGAGTAAGTAGAAATTCTCATTATGAACAGGGGAGGAGAAGTGAAAATTCTCAGTTTGAGGAGATTATGTTGGGTGGGAGCAGGAGCATTCCCACTGGGAAATTAGGTGTGAGTGAAGGGATTTTTTGAATGAGAAGTGATTTGTGATGGTACAAATGGATGGCGGTAAGGAGTTCCAGAGACGAGCAAGACTGTAGGATAAGAGATTTTTTCCAGGGGACAAATTGGTTTATATAGTTCAATTAAGTTTTGGTTGTTAGATCTTAGAATTCTATCAGGGAGGTGCATTTTGAAGGCAGAGGAAAGGGATGGGCAGAGGGAGGGATTGAAGATGAGTTTGTGTGCAAGAGTCAGTTGGACGTAGGTGAGGTGATTGGGTTTGTGGAGAGCCGAACAGTGGTGTGAGGAGGACTTATGGGAGGTAGCAAACTTGGCAATTTTGTTATAGCAAGAGGAGAGTTGTGTTTTGAGAGAAGATTGTAGGTTAGTTAGAAGTGGGGCTCCATAGAGGAGGGATGGGATGAGAAATGTGGTAGATAGGGTGAGTTTGGTGGAGGGTGTAAGATAACGATTCTGTCTGCAGAGCATGCCGAGTTTTTGGTGTTTTTTTTTATATTTAGTTGAAGATGGGAATTGAATTTAAGCTGACTATCAATTTGGACCCCAAGTAATTTGGCCTCAGATACCAGTTCTAAGGGTGTATTGTTGTGACTAGTAATAGTGAAATTACTTGGATTGAAAAAGGTAGCTTTAGAGGGGGTGAATACCATTACTTTGGTTTTGGAGGCATTGAGTACAAGGTGATTTGTTTTCATCCATTGTTCGGTGATTGAGAATGCATCTTGAGTAAGCTTTAGCAGTGTGAGGATGGAGGTAGCAGAGCAGATTATAGTTGAATCATCTGTATATTGGATAATTTTAGTTAAAGGGATAGAGTTATGGAAATAATTTATGAATATATTGAAAAGCAGGGGACCCAGTATAGATCCTTGGGGAACACCGGTTGGGGTGTTGATGAAATGGGAGGTGGCTTTTTTCCATCTCACTGCCTGATATCTATTGGATAAATAGCTAGTGAACCAGTTCAGAGAAGAGGGTGACAAGTTAAGCTTGGGGAGTTTAGTTAGTAATAAATTGTGGGAGATAGTATCAAAGGCTTTAGAGAGGTCTAGTAGGAGGGTAGAGACAATGTGTCCTGTGTCCCAGGCTTTGTTCACAGCTTCCAGGAAGGAGAGTAGGGCGGTCATAGTACTGTGTCTTGGTCTGAAACCATGTTGTGTTGGAGTTAGTAGGTTATTGTCTAAAAGGTATGGTAGGAGTTGTAGGTAAATACACTATTCTAAAAGTTTAGAGATAGGAGATAGAATAGCGATGGGACGGAAATTAGTAATATTGTTATTGATGCCTCCTTTGTGCAATGGAACAACAAAAGCCTTTTTCCAGATTTGGGGTACCAAGCTTTCTTGAATGGAACGGTTGATTAAAATGCTGATGGGGTAGGCAATGGCTTCAGCAGCTATACTGAGAAAGTAAGAAGGAATGTTATCAGGGGCATTAGAGCATGGTTTTAGTTTCTGCAGCAGTTTTTTTATGGTGGATGTGGGTATAGGTTTTAGTGAGAATGGTGGGGGGAAGGGGAAGAATTTGAGAATGTTGATGATGGAGTGGAGATGGGGGGATGAGCAGTGGTGAGGGTGAAATGTTGGTAGGGGAGGATTGGGGTGTAGTGGGGGTATGGTGGGGTTTGAAGATGAAAAGGATGAGGCTAGTTTGGAGATAGAATCAATGAAGAAGGTGTTGAATTGAGTGGCCAAGTCTATGTCAGGAGTGTTAGGGTGTAGACTCGGGTTATCTGGTTTGTTGGGATTGAAGAGGGTAGACATGCATTTCCAAAATTTTCGAGGGCTTATTTTGTTGTTGTTTTGGATTATGGAGAAGTAATTTTGTCTATCGGAGATGATATGTTTTTTTACTTTGTTTCTGAGTGTTTTGTATTCTTTATGGGCTAGGGGAGTCCTATGTTTCTGATATGATGACCATTCCTTATCTGTAAGGTGCATAGTTACTAGTGTGTTTTTTGTTAGCCAATGGGCAGTTTTGTTTTTTATTCATTTTGTATTTATGGGGGCTTGTTGCTCTAAGAGATTTAGAAAAGTTGAGTTAAAGTGGGCGACAGCCTGTTTCAGGGGTAGAGTTTTTAGGGTGTACCAGTTGATTGCTTTTAGAGAGTTGGAAAAGGTAGTGGGGTTAAAGTTTTTTTGGCAGTGAGTAGTAATAAAATTGTGAGTAAGATGTAGGGGTGAAGTTAGTCGGTGTGTGAATGTGGGCAAGTGGTCACTAAGGGAATCAGACAGGGTGCCACTATGTGAGAAGTAATGAGGGCGGGAGACTAATATCCAGTCTAGGATACTATCACTGGTGAGGTTTTTTGAGGGCCGAGTTATGGAGTTGATCAGTTGAGAAAAGTTGTAAAGATTAATGTTAAGTGGATTTGTGGGAGACTGTATTGCAGACCAATTAATATTCATGTCACCCATAAGTATAGTTTCATTGTTAATGTTATTGGAAAGCCAGGAGAGGATATCTTCTAGTGTAGAAATATTGTTGCCTGGGGGATGTAGAGGGAGGCTATGCATATGTGTTTGTGTTTATTTACTTGAAACAGAGCCAGGAGTAGTTCTGCATTATTGAATTGGGGAGTTGGTATGATGTAAGGGGTAACTGTTAAGGAGGATAGGTATAGAAGGGCTACTCCACCTCCTTTTTTGTTTGTTCTATCTTTTCTGATTATAGAGTAGTTGTGTGGAATTATTTCTGAATCTTTTATATGAGGTTTTAACCAAGTTTCAAAGATGGACAAAATGTCTGGTTGTTATATGTAAACCAGGCATGCAGATTAGGGATTTTGTTAACTATACTTTGGGCATTTAAGGAGGTGAGTAGTATGGATTTATCCATTGGCGGGGATGAGGATGGGCCTGGGTTGGGGTGTATGTCTCCCAATAATAGAATAGAAGTCAGATATAGCATTAGGTTGGGGAGGTACTTTGTTTGCTTAGAGACGGGGTTGAGTTTAGCTAGATTTAAGGTAGTTGTTGTAGAGTTCGGATAGTTGTGAGGAGTAATAAGTTTATAAGAGAAGAAAAGATGGTGTTTTATGGGGTATAAGCATGGAGAGATTGGGAAGTGTGAATGTAAGACAGGTAGGTTAAGATGGTTAGTAGTATGAAAGGATGGAGTGTGGTTATAGTTAGTTGGCAGGGTCAGGTAGTAGATATATTATATGTTGAGGAACAGTACTAGATGAGTACAGAAGGATATGGCTTTTGAGAGCATAGTGGGATAGGATATTGAGGGAAGGTATGCTGTGGGTGGCTAGTTTACTAGGTATGTGAGTTATACATTTTGGGAGGAGACAGAGACGGGAGGTATGGAAGAGTATTGGTGAAAAGAGGGGAGGAGTAAGAAGTGGGTGTGGAAGGGAGGAGGTTACTAGTTGGTTGGGGCGGGGTGATGGGTGTGGCTAAAGGGTATAAATGTAGAGGTGCTGGGGGGCGGGTGGAAATTGGGGGCAGGGTAGGGGAGCGGAGTGAGCCCGTAGGGCAAACGGAGCGGGTAGACCTAAGGGAAGGCTAAGGGTGAACAAGAACCAATCTGTAGAGCACTAGTAGCTGAAGGTAAGTCCAGGGAACAGGGATTAGGTGGGATGGGGTGGGCCTAGAGTTGAGAGAGGGGAGTAGAATAAAGTTTATTATAGATCAAAGCAGATATCCAAATAAATAAGTAATTAAGAGATAGTGAAAATAAAGAAGTCATGAAACAGGAATTATGAGGAGAGGATGCCACCTAGTGGACAAATACTATAATACACCTGTGGCTCCACAAGTGGGAGGATAAGGGGGAGTCTTTTGTAGACAGCTGCAATTGTTCTTGTGGGGAGGGGGAGGATCAGAATAGACCAGAAAAGTGGTGGATAGCAGTAGTATGATGAAAAGGGCTGGCCCTGATTTCAGATATGCAAGTCTACAGAAACAATAAGAAAAGGCAGTAGTTACTCTGACTTGCTTGTTTTGCATACCTGCCATATTGAAATAAAATAAGCCAATTTTACCAAGGAGTTATGTGGAAATTAGGAAGACAAGAATTTATAAGAGAAAAGGTTTAGTAGAACTAGAGAAACAATAGAACAGCATCTAAAGACAGATTGCAGTTAGAAGTACAGAATGGGGGGGGGGGCAGCTAATGTTCTGAAACAATAAGAAAATCAGTAGGTACTTTGGACTTACTTATTTTGCATACCTTTCTTTTGAAATAAACAATTGTAACCAGGAGTATGTAGGATTTAGAAAGACCACAAGTTATAGGATAAAGGGTTTAGTAATACTAGAAAAAACAGCAGGGCTTTCAAATAGTTGAAACAGCTTGCAAAGGGAGACTGCTGTTAGAAAGTACAGTATGGGGAGGGGCAAACTAACATCTGTGATGGAGTGCTTTACTTAAAAATAGAAATTAAACAAGGGCTAGCAATTAATTTTGTCTGGAGGATAAAACATACTTTTTGTATATTTTGAAAATAACACTCATTCCAAGGTTACCTGGTACCTATGTTGGTTTTGTCAAGGTTAGATCTTGCTTATTAACCCTTGTAGACTTCTTGGATACTGACACCAAAGACCTGGATGAGGGATAACAGGACATACTGCCTATGTTCAGTTATCCAAGGCCTTTGACAGTATTCCCCCATTCATGTCTCATAGTGAAGATCTCCTGTCTGGGAATTAGGACATACAATACTAGATGGCTCAATGACAGGACACATACTCTCAAAATTGGGGACTGCACCTCCACCACTAGCCCACTCACCTGCAGAATACCACAAGGATCTGTGCTGGGCCTGCAACTATTTGGGAAATACTTCCCTGAAGCACAGATAACAGTAGATGGCCTGTGGTTTACCAAGTTCGCAGATGACTGTTAACTGGACCCACTCATACAGAGTCCCCCAATGATGGTAACATATTACAGTAGGGGGTGACACAGACTAATGATTGGTGACAAACTCATGGACTGAACTTTAAGCTTACAGTGAGTCTCTGTCACCTTTATCAGTGACATACCCCTTCAAATTTTGATATACATAGCACCTCCTAAGTATAAACACAGTGTTGTGAGACTTGGGAAAACATGTTGATAAAAATCTATACTTTCATCACTATGTACTTATAGTGATAACACAATCTGCATTGCACACATTATACATATGGACATCACATCCAAGACCAGGGTACTCATATATCTGCTGTACTCCACCCTTATCACACCAATAATGGACTACAATGCTCACATCTCTCTGTACCTCACCAGACACCTGCAGCAATTAGAGAGAACACAGGGTTGTGCCTGGAAGACTCCAAGACCTCCAAACATGACATACATGGAAGGACTGACATACCTGTCACTGTACTCGGTATCATGCAGGCTGCTAAAAGGTGACTTATGACTGCTCTGCAGAGCAGTTTCAGACCCTGTCCTTATGGAAATGATGGACATCTCCAATTCAAATGAGACAACTATACTTTGCACCAGGGTTTTCAACCTAGCCTGTGGCTTAAGCAGAACCTGTTGGGGAGCCAGGTATATCTAACAATGATTCACACTCCTCTGTAATAAGCTCCCACTGCATGTGAAGCAGTGCTTCTCAAAGACCCTATTCAAATGCAACCTTGACTACTGGTTGGGTGATTGTGAAGCCATATCTGGGCTGGCACCTATGTCCTTCATGGACAGGGCCAGTTGGTACTGCTCACAAACATGCTCTGCTAAAAATGACCATTCAAATATGCACAATAAGGGTACTTGTGTTTTTACACAGCTAGACTTCTAAACACCCTAGTGATCTTAGGCTAGTAGCCTCATATGAACCTATCAAGTTATGTGCCTATGCAGGCCTTACAACCTGTTGACCCCCACATGGCCTGTTGATATAATTTACTATAAGTTCACCTGCACTATTATATAAATCAGACTTGGGCCATGGCACTTGTGTTAAGTACTGTGTTCTGTAGTCCTTGTACTTAGGTAGAGGTTCTGTTCTCACTGCAGTCAACTGTGTGCGTGTGTGTGCGTGTGTGTGTGTGCGTCTGTGTGTGTGCGTGTATGTGTGCGCGTGTGTGTGTGTGTGTGTGTGTGTGTGTGTGTGTGTGTGTGTGTCTAGACAGCAGAGCAGAAGTGTGTATCCTACAGTTACTTCACCAGTTACATGGATTGCCAGTATTTTGATACTTGCTCATGCCTACACATCCATTTCATACAGTTCTCCAAAACATTTGTCTCCAACATGGCCTTCTGATGTCATCTACTATAAGTTCACCTACACTCTTGTATAAATCAGACTTGTATCATGCAGCTTGCATTAAGTACTGTGTTCTGTAGTCTATGTACTTAGGCAGGGGTTCTGTTCTCACTGCAGTCAACTGTGTGTGTGTGTGTGTGTGTGTGTGTGTGTGTGTGTGTGTCTCTAGACAGCAGACCAGACATGTATCCTAGAGTTACTTGTTCAGTTGTATGGATTGCTAGTATTTTGATACTTGTTAATGCCTACATATCCATTTCATACAAGCCACCCAATCTCTTGTCTCCCACATGGCCTGCTGATGTCATCTACTATAAGCTCACCAGCAGTCTTGTATAAATCAAATTTGGGCCATGGTGCTTGCATTAAATACTGGGTTCTGTAGTCTGTGCACCTAGATAGGTAGGGGTTCTTTTATCACTGCAGTCAACTGGATGTGTGAGTGTCGAGACAGCAGAGCAGAAGTGTGTATCATACAGTTACTTTTTCAATTACATGAATTGCCAGAATTTTGATACTTGCTCATGTCTACATATCCATTTCATACAGGCCTCCCAACCTTTTGTCTCCCACATGGCCTGCTGATGTCATCTAGTATAGGTTCACCTGCACTCTTGTATAAATCAGACCTGAGCTGTAGAAACAACATTAAGCACTGTGTCCTGTAGGCTGTGTACATAGGTAGAGGTTCTATTCTCACTGCAACTGCAGTCAAGTGTGTGTGTGTGTGTGTGTGTGTGTGTGTGTGTGTGTGTGTGTGTGTGTGTGTGTGTGTGTGTGAGCAGTTGTGTGACATTACAGAGTGCATTTTACACCAGCATGTGGGACACTGTTATCTTCTCCTCAAGAGACACTGCTTATGTCATCAATTATAAAGTGTTGTCTGGCACACTACAAGTTGGTCTTGATCTGTGGTGCTTGCATTAAGTACTGTGTTTTGTAGTCTATGTACTTAGGTAGGAGTTCAGGTCTCATGGTAGTCAACTGGAGTTGTGTGTGCATGTGAGCTGTTGCTTGACATTCAGAGAGCATTTTACACCATCGTGTGGGACACTATTATTTTCTCCTTAAGAGACATTGTTGATGTCAGCAGCTATAAAGTATTGTCTGACACACACTAAGTCGGGCTTGAGCTGTGGTGCTTGCTTTAAGTACTGTGTTCTGTAGTCTGTGTATTTAGAATGATAATGGTCCTTCTTTCTCACTGCAGTCAACTGTGTGTGTGTGTGTGTGTGTGTGTGTGTGTGTGTGTGTATGTGAGCTGTTGCTCTCTGACATTATAGAGAGCATTTTACAACAGCATGTGGGGCATTGTCATCTTCTCCTCAACAGACATGCTGATGTCATCAGCTATATCACATTTTTGGATATGCAGTACTCCCACCAGGGCAGGGTCAGAGACTGGTCTGGGGGCCAGGAGAATTCACTTCATCCTATACAATAAAGTTTACAGTGACATAGCTTTTAATCTATCCACATACATCTTGGCATGGTGTGTAAGCCCTGTGTTATCTTGCTGAGAAAGCTCTGTGGTCTCTCCAGCTGCTACATGTGTCTGGTGAGGTACATGTAAGAATGTGCATTATACTCTATTAGTGCTGTAATGAGGTTTGACTACAGTGCTGTCATACAATCTTAAGATCTCAATAAGATCACATGACATATGATTTGTACAACATCGGCTTTCAATAGCAGTGTGGACACTTGGTGGTCAAAGTTCAAATTGGCTATCTAAATGTGTTCCCAGTGCTTGCATCACTAAGTTTCTGCATAGCAGGACTGTTGTCAGTGCTGTGATTAACATGGAATTTCACTTTTTCACAGACATTACAAACACACATTTCTGCATTTATTTGTACATTGTGTGCATTTGTCACCATTCAGTTGTGCATGTTAGCTCCTCCTGTATTATGTTGTAACCATCGGTGGACTGAATTATTGCAACCAATATGCAAGAATCAACAAAATTGGTACAAAAAACACTATATATTTTAGCCTGAACTGTTGAGAAATATAGTTAAAGCAATGAAGGGCCAAGCACAGATCCCTGGGGTTTGCCAGTGGTGACAGCTCTACTGGTACAGGTTGATTCACCAACTTTCACATGATGTGATCTGTCAATGAGCCAATTGTTTGCTGACACAAGGTTTAATCCCCAGCTTGGGGGTTTCCTCAATGATACCTGCATGTGTGATCGTGTCAAAACCCTAGGCCAGATCACAATAGGCAATATGCACTGTCTTACCTTCATCCAGACCTAGTACACAGAATCCATGTGTTGTGACAACATCACCGATCACCTATGGCATGACTCGGCACATACACCTTCCTGATACGGTTGAATACACAACACAGTTCAACACACCCTCCACATGGTCTATGTTCCCATCCAAGGGTGTACATCAACATGCATCCACCTGAGTTGGGGGAACAGCACCTGATGCATGCATGTAGAGGAATAGCCTGACTCTCCTCGAATGTGAGGGTGACCAACAAGTCATCATGGACCTCTTCTACATGTACAGTAGTAATATTCCAGGGGTGTGTGTAATAGACCTGTGTGAGTTGTTACTGCTACATAAGGTCAGTTACATCTGATAGATATCCTCAAAGAGGTCATCAAGGGCATGCATGATGAAACAGTATCACCTTGTGGAACTTGAACAGGTCAAGGCATTTGACAGAAATCCACATTGAGGTATTCAACCAATACTGTCATATGCAGCCATGAACAGCTATATCACCAAATGGGTAGACTAGTGTATGATATATGTGGCATCTCTCTATGTTAAAATGTGTGACATAACATATATCTCAGGTCCAGACATCACTGATGATATACAAGTGTTATGTCCAAACTACAGCTTTTGGGCAATCATTGACTGCAACTGTGATATTAGGATAATACAAACAGTATCAACACATTCCAGAGACAGCTGTCACAGCCACTGCAACACCTACATTGAGAAAACACATAGAGGGATTTGTTGACTCAGAAAACAGACACACAACTCAAGTATAGTGTGGACACCACACCCTATAATCAGACAATAGGTATGCGACCTGTGTCCTGGGGAAGAGGGTAGATGGTACATCCACCAGCATATGGCCACAGTGCTGACTGCTCCCTTGAATGTAACACAAGTACTGGGTATGTGGAGGACATGCACATCAGAGGCCATAATAACTTCATGGTTCCCAGCCTTCATCACATCAGTAACTGTGTACAATGCACCCCCTTCTTCATGTACCTCCCTACACATCTTCCAGTGATGTATAACTGAAGTGTACCACCTTTGTCACAGTGAATTGTCACACAGCTTATTGGCCATACCTAAGTATTCTTTCTGGGGAATATACATGACTGTCTGATGGTGCAGAACACCAATAGGTTCATACGTTCATAGGTGTTTACTAGACTAATGACCACAAAGGCCTTTTTAAACCTAGCCATGCATCCCAAATCTCTGACAAGTTCTGATACCATTGATAAGTGTAAGCAGGGGCTTGGGAAATGAAACATTTACAAGCAGGAGCCTGGGAGATGAACCATTTACAGGGTGCCTGTGTCCATTAGAGACATAGGTACCAAACCAGGGATGAATTTCCTGTTCCCTACCTAATTATCCAAGTTGCACTTAAATTGGGTGGGGAGGAACTCTGCTTCACATGGCTGGGAAGACTTCTCCAGAGAGGGAGTAGTTTCTGGGATACATACCTGACTCTCCAGCAGGTACTATCTCAGGCAAGGTTAAAGTCTTTAGAATGGGTAATTCTGCTGGTGTTTGTTTTGTGGATATGCAGGAGATCCATCAAAGTGGGGTCTGACAATACCATGTATGCCAGGCATAGATGTCCCCTCAATAGCCCATAGAAGACAGAATATAGGGATAGGGCCTTGAGGTGGTCTGCATAGGACATTTTACGTGCACCCTGTATTCCTTTAGTGAGGAACCTTTGTGGAGCTTTCCAATTGTTGGATATGCCTTGTTAGGTACATACCAAAGAGGGCACTGTACTCAATGATAGGTCTGATGAATGCCAAATACAGTGGAACAATGACTTCCTTTGCTTGGATTTAGATGCCATGCCTTTGTTTATAAGTTGCACAACACAGAATTATTTCCTCGCTACTGTAGACATGTGATGGTCAAAGGCTAGATTACTGTCTATGTGTGTTCCTAAGTCTCAGACAACTGGGTCATCTCTAAGGGGTGTGTTATCAATACGATAGTTAACAGGAATGAATGACTTCCCAAAGGATACTATTATGCATTTCTTGGCTCTGACACCAGTTGCTTGCCTATGTCAGCCCTTCCTGGAGAACATTTGTGTCATTGTGGGATTCAATGACAGCTCGTAATTTGCAATCATCTGCAAATTTAGTCAGCCAGAGACCATTGACACTGGCCTTAACTTCAGAGAAGTAAATGCCAGAAAGGAGCAGTCCAAGGATTTGTTATACCTGCTGGCTCTGTTTAAGTGGGTCCATTAACAATTAGTTCTGCACACTGTTGTCTACTGCCTTTGAGGTTTTGAACATAGATAAAGAAAGCCTTGTGGTTGTCCTTGGCCTGGGAGATTATATTTACATCAAAATTAGCTTTGGTAGACTTAATTTGCCCTCTTAGTTGTTTGTACAGCCTGGGCGGCCATGGTGGTGCAGCGGTTAGCATTGCCACTTCACAGCAAGAGGTTCTCCGGTTCCATCCTCGGCTGGGGTGCCTTCTGTGCGGAGTCTGCATGTCCTCCCTGTGGTCGCATAGGTTTCCTCCGGGTGCTCCAGTTTCCACCCACATCCCAAAGACATGCTGTAGGTGGATTGGACACTCTAATTTGGCCCTAGGCATGAGTGCGTGTGCATGTGTTCCTTCTGTGGAAAGTTGGGCACTGAGCTGGCAACTCGACACCGTAAACTCCACTGCTAATCATGAGCGTGCAGGTGATCCACTGTGGTGACCCCTAACTGGGAAAAGCCGAAAGAAGAAGAAGAAGTTGTTTGTACGGCCTGATGAGAGAAATTTTATCCTACTGGATATTACACTTCCTAATTTAAAGCTATGACATTTTTCCTTTTGTTGTACAATCTGTTTATGTCTAGATTCCAGCAGGGTAGTTTGTTTTTTGAGTTTGCTCTGGGCTTGTTTCTGGAAGGCACAGCTGTCTGCATGTAGTTTGCCTTAGAGTAGCTCTTAACTGTTACAGGGTTTGCTGGGGTCACAGTACTAATTTTTATTTTAAGGAGATAGCTTTATGGTATGACTGTACCAGAAAGATTACTACACGGGGGGAGGGTGCAGTGCTCTTCCATATTTATGAGTACCAGATCAAGTATGTTTGTACCCCTAGTGGGCAAATGGACTAACTGTTCCAGGGTGTTTATGTTTACAAAGTCCAATAATCTCTGGGCCTCCAAATTTGCGGTTGTGTAGGATTCCTAGTTTATATAGCGGTAGTTAAAATCCTCCATGAATATGGATGGTATTGGGCGGAATGGTAAGTGTCTCTTTGAATCATGTCTCCAAGGTTAGGAGAGCTTGGTTGGAGTGGAGTTTCTTGTTTAGGCTTCTAGCATTGACTGGTAACACCTTTAGATTCCCATGTTTTAATTTTGCTACATTGGAGGGTTTGTCACTTTGGCATTGCCTAAAATAGGCACTATGGGGAGGACAATGGTTTAGTCAATATTCAAAAGCCTAGTGGGGAGAGGTGCTGACCATCCTTGGCAGAGCAGTGTGGTCTGTTGACCATATTCTCCCATGCTTACAAATATTGTACCCCTTTTGAATGACACCAGAAGCTAAGCCAGTTTTTAAAGTCAGTCATCTTCTGTTCATATGGTGGCATCATCCTTGGTGAAGGTAGAATGCTGCTCAGTGCTAGACTTATACTAACCTGGGAGACATGGTCTGAGAGCTCCATAATGGAGATACAGCTCAGGTCACTCCCACCCACATCGAATATGACTGGTACTTGTGGTTCAGTAACTTGAGTGCATGAGTGACTTAATGGATCTTGACCC
>NC_056730.1:578771755-578894255 GCF_019279795.1 Protopterus annectens | reverse complement strand
TGGAACTTCTTCTTCATAACAAATATTTTTGTTTAATAGAGTGGTTTATAAACAACTGAAGGGAGTTGCCATAGGTTCGGCTGCAGCCCTGGCATTCTACAATCTAGTGCTTGGATGGTGGGATCAAAAAGTTTTGAAACCCATCACGTTGAAGTTTCGTGTTAATTTTTATGCTAGATTTGTTGATCTGTTTTTTGTCATTGAGGGGACTGAAAAGGAGGTCTTAGAATTAATTAAGAACATGAATGAACAGTCAGATTTTTTGAAATTCACGAGGGGTGATATAGGTTTAGAAGTCAGCTTTTTGGATATTACTGTTAAATGGAACCTCTTACCCAGAATTTCAGTAGTAAGATTTTTAGAAAAAGTACTTTTGTTAATAGTTACACCATGCTAGTAACTACTCTATGTTTATGAAGAATAACATTCCAAAGGGGCAGTTGATACGTGCTTCCAGGATGACCTCCGATGATTCAGTGTTTGAAGAGGTTAGATTCATTGTTAGCATGTTTATAGAAAGAGGGTATAAGGGAGATATACTAACTAAGCTAGTAGAGGAAATTAGATGATGTAGGCATACTGATTTTCCCCCCATTTTGAGACATGGACTGGTCATTAAAGAGCCTGACACTAGGTCATGTTCTGAGAACAATATTAACCATGATACGTATTGTTGCCTTGATATGTCTGTAGACCGAAGTAGCATTGAGTCGATTGTTACCAAGAAGTGGAATATTATTAAAAGTAATATGAACCTTTTTAGGTTAATGGGTGAAAAACCTAAATTTGTTTTCAAGAACACTTTTAACTTAAAAAGGTGTTTACAGAGGGACAACTTTGAGGTTGGTAGTATGAGTAACAGCTTGAAATTGAAAGGAATGTATAAATGTGTTTTGTGTGGCCTGCAGATATATTCTCAAAGGCCCTTTCGTAGAACTGCCCCATGTGGATAGAACATTGCCAGTTAA
The DNA here is from genome assembly GCF_019279795.1 of Protopterus annectens. Taxonomy (NCBI): domain Eukaryota; kingdom Metazoa; phylum Chordata; order Ceratodontiformes; family Protopteridae; genus Protopterus; species Protopterus annectens. The sequence continues at coordinate 578,893,287 of NC_056730.1, read as the reverse complement.
TGGGGTATACAATTGTAAGACACAAGGGATTGTCTACATAGCTATCTGCTCATTTTATGGGGAATTTTATGTAGGTATGTCCACTAGGTGTTTATATCAAAGAATTAAAGAACATTTATATAGCATTAGGGTTAAAAATGTTAACAATGCTCTATATAGGAATACTGTTAGGTGTCCTGAATATAAGAAGTTTTTATTCTCAATTTTGGAACATGTACCTAGGAATTTGAGGGGAGGCTGTTATAAGGATCAGAATGAACAAAGGGAGACTACGTGGCAGTTAAGGTTGGGAGTAGAAAAACTGCCAGTTATGAATGATTCCACCAACATCAAATGTTTTTAAAAAATGTGAGGTTAAAAATTTGTAAAAGTTTGTAAATATTTATCTAACTTTATGACAATTTTATTGTTGTTTAGTGCATTTTTATGTTTTTTCATACATTTTTTCTGTATTGTTGTTCCTATGGCATGTGAGTATGTCTATGTCCTTATCTGCTAATTAAGTCATTAGGGTGTAACTTGTTAATTAACTGAGGTTGTGTTTAACCTTATTTAAGAGAATATTTTTTTATTGTCTTAATATTTGTTCTGAAAAATTCTCTTTGGGGATGAAAGCGATAATAAAAAGTTTTTTCTCTAGTACAGTGGTTTTATTTGATCCTGTTCTACCTGTCCAGTGGAATTATTGTATATTTTATACTAGGCTGCTTATTTGCCAGCCTAAAACAGAACCTCTACAGAGGCAGCTCCAAACAGGCATTGTCTTAGACAAATGGAGGACCACAATTGCCATCCCCTTGCACATAGGTGGGGAATCAATGGACCTGAGAAATTATAGACCCATAAGTCTGACCAGTCTCATCTGTAAGGCTATGGGAAGAATCATTATCTAATTAATAAACAAGGACATAGGTAATTGATAAACTCTTGACCCAAGCCAGTTTGGATCTTTTAAAGGCAAATCCTGCCTACTTGACCTGTTTGATTTCTTCAAAAAGGTTACTGAAGACATGGATGAAGGCAAGTCATTTCATGCTGCATATCTAGACCTCACAAAGGTATTTGACACCATAGGTTCATATGTGATTATTAGGCTAACAACTCGCAGGGGACCTTTTTAAGCTTTGCCTTGCTTCCTAAATGCATCTGGCAGGTTGATACTCTATGGTTGTTTTATGGGGTATATGTAGACTTGGGCATTGATGGTGAAGCATTTATAGTCTGCCCCTATCTATTGTAGACATAGATGCCAGAGGGGTAAATTTCTGATTCCCCATCCACTGGTTCAAGTTAGTCTTGAATTGGATTAGGGAACAGCTCTCCTGGACATGGATGGAAAGCCTGTTCTAGAGAAGGGGTAGTGCCTGAGAAACATACATGTCCCTCCATTTACACTGCAGGTGAGGTTTAGGTCCCCAGACTGGATAATTCTGATGCTATTTTGTTTTGTAGATGTGCAACAGGTTCATCAGAGTGGAATGAAAGAATGCTTTATAGGCCAAGCATAGATCACCTCTTAGCAGCCTGTAAGATACTGCATACAGGGACAGGGCTTTGAGATGGCCCACATAAGACATGATGTTTACATCCTGTATTCATTTTGGAAAGAACCCCTGTGGATGTTCCAGTTATTGAATATGCCTGATTAGGTACATACTGAAGGAGGGCATTGTACTCAATGATTGAACTGATGAGGGTCGAGTACAGCAGTACAATGACATCCTTTGATATAAATGCCATACTCTTGCTTATAAGTTGTGCAACATAGAATGAGTTCCTTACCATTGCAGACACATGAAGGTCAAAGGCCAGGTTGCTGTCTACATTTGTGTCCAAATCCTTGACCAGATCCACTCTTAGGGATGTATTGTCAATCTGGTAGTTTCCAGGCATAGCCATCTTGCCAAAAGCTACTATTATGCATTTCTTGGCATTTAGTTTCAGTCCAGGGCTTTGGCACCAGGCATTTGTCTGTGTCAGGTCTTATTGGAGCATATTCGTGTCATTGGGGGATTCTGTGACTGCACCCAGTTTGCAACTGTCTGCAAACTTGGTCAGCTAGAAGTCACTTACATTGGCTTTAGCTCAGAGAAATAGATGCCAAAAAGGAGTGGCCCCAGCACTGAGCTCTGAGGGACTCCACTGGTGACTGGCCTCTTTGTGGAGGCAACCTCCCCTATATTCTAACTTTTTTAATTCTGTCTGTGAGCCAGCTGACTATCCATTGGTTGACATATGGATTTGTACCTAATTTTGTGGGTTTGTCAACAATGCCCAATAGGGTATGGTGTTGAAAGCTTTAGCCAGGTCAAGGTAGGCAGTGTGCACTGTTTTTTTTTCCTTGTATATTGCTTTGGTGACCTTCTCTAAGTAGTCCACTAAGTTCAGTAGTCATGACCTGCCCTTGACAAAACCAAATTAGGTTGGTTCAAGAGACTTAAGGTTTCCTATGCCATTGTTTAATATTTCCTCGACAGTTCTTTCCATGGTCTTGCATATGAGACTAATCAGATGTATGTGTCAGTAGTTACAAGGGTCTGCAGAAGCCCTGCCATTGTGCAGACAGATGACAGTTGCAGTTCTTCACTCACTTGGCACAACGTCTGTCTGGTGGCTATAGTTAAATAGTGGTTCTAGTATTCCTGACAGGTCATGTTTTGTGCTATTAAGGAGGTATCTTGGGAAATTATCAGGGCCCATTGATGCAGTGTTCCTGGCCTTGGAGAGTGCATTGAGGACTTGTTCCCTTGTGGTAGTTGGGGGAGTTATTGTTGAGGGTATTTCCTGTGGGGTTTCTGTGGGAGAGAGGGGCTAAAATTGGATCAATTTGTTGGTCAGTAGATTTGTTGTATCTTCCAGCTATTAATAGGTGGCTCCATTTACAATTAGTCTGGGACATTGTTATGTATTGCCTATGAGGTTATGGACATAGCTGAAAAAAGTATTGTGATTGTTCTTGGCCTGAGAGGGTATTTTTACCTCAAACCTAGCTTTGGTAGACTTTATTAGTCTCTTAAGTTGCTTATTTAGACTCATGAGGGAGTTTTTACCTTGCTGGACATTGCACTTCCTAATATTTGCCATGATTTTTTTTTCTTTTGTCATACAGCCTATTGATGCTGGAATTCCACATGGATGGGTTGTTTTGTAAGTTTATCATGTGTATTTTCTGAGTAGGTACAGCTGCCTCAGTACAGCTGTTAGCATGATTGTGCAGGTTTCTGTGGAAATTTGCACATAGGCAGTGGTACTGTCAGGGTTTAGGGTAGTTTAGAATTTCACAATGTGTCACTTAATAATTCCTAAAAGTACCAGGGATTGCTATGGTTCTGGAATTAATTTTTATTTCAAGGGAGATAGCTTTATGGTCTGATTTGATCAGTGTGGACACTGCACTATACTGTGGTGGTGGGGCGGCATTCTCCCATGTTTGTGAGGACCAGGTCAAGGATGCTTGTGCCCCTAGTGGGTGTTTGTACTATCAGATCCAGGGTGTTTGTGTAAAGAAAATCAGAAATCTGGGCCTGATGTTTGTGGTTGAGTATGATTCCCAGTTTATAGTGGGGTAGTTAAATTCACCCATGAATAAAGAGCTGGGTTGAATGGGGAGTTTCTCCAGTACGTTTAAGAGATATGGGGTTCCTGGGTCATAGAGGAAACCTATAGCTTGCAGGGATATGGCATGGGACTTTGACTATGGTAATCTGGACATGGAGAAGCTCAAGAGCATCATACTCGTTGACAAGCCTTGAGATGTGTTCGTTTTTGATGAAAACAGAGACAATTCCACTTTTTATTCTTTCCTGTGCAAGAACTGGTCTTAATGTGTGGACGTCATTATAGCTTTGTGCAGCCAAGGTGCTCTCTGTGGCTCTGAACCATGTCTCCCTAACTGTGCAGACATCAACATTCCACAGAGTAAGGAGAGCTTGCAGGGAGTTGAATTTCTTGTTCAGACTTCTGGCATTCAGCACTAACGCTTTCAAATTTTTTTGTGTTGGTTTTGCTTTATCAGAAGGTTTAACAGATTCACAATGTCCAAGAAAAGGCACCGTATTTTCTCAGGCTGAGAAATATTGTAGGTTCATAGGTGAATACTGTGTTAACTGTCCTAAAGAGTCATTTTAAGCCTAACTAATAACCTAAGGACAGAATTAAACCCTGTACGTTACGTCTATATACAATTTCTGAAGGATTTGAAGCCTAAAACTCAAATGTATATCATTAGTTTGTGACTTCAGTCCTCAGATCATCCAGTGATTTACCAGAAAACCACAAATTTTATGAGGAACAGATCAAAAATATGAAACAAAAATATGGACATTCTGTGAAAATTTGGACAGTTGAGAGGTATGTGCCAAACCTACACCTTAGATAAACTATCTCAGCTAAATGTTAATCCCTGTGTAATATTGGATAGCAAACTGATTCACAAATAGAGCCCAGGAAATTAAGGTGGGCTGCTCAACCTCCTCCAAAAGACCTTTTACTGATGGATTATCCCAAAGTTTAGCCCTTGGGTCACTCCTGTTTGGCATTTACTTCTCAGATGTCAAAGCTAATGTTATGGGTGTATGAATGACCAAGTTTGCAAATGACTGTAAGCTTGGTACCATCATAAACTCCTCAGAGGACACCAAGATCCTCCAAGACAGTTTTCTCAAAAAAAAAAAAAGGCGGCACTCTGTGTGGCAGCGGCTGCTTTGGATCCCTACAGAAAGGTGCACCATTTGTCTTGTTTTGTTTCAGAAACAACAGACAAAAAAACAGATTTAAAGGCAAGAAATGAAGGTATGATTAACTACAATGCTGAGAATCTTCTGGAAGTCCGATCTCATATCTCACTGTGCTGCATGTTTGATGAACTGCTAGCAGAGTGGCTTGTAAACTCAAACACACTCCAGGATCTCCTGTCACTTGGAATCTTACTAGAACATGGAAAAACTGTAGAAATCTGTCAAACCTGTCTAACCAGTAGACAATCGGACATGGAATATTAAAAGGAAAAGATGTGAAAGATCAAGGAAAGAGAGACTCTACAGCAGGAATTAAGGCCAGACTGAAAAGAAATCCACACAGGCCCACACTTCTCTCCATGCTGCTGGCAAATGCACACTCACTGGAGAGCAAAATGGACTACTTACGTATGAATCTTTCCACACAATCTAAGCTGAGAAATAGTTGCTTACTTGTGTCCACTGAAACTTGGCTAAACTCCAATATAAATGATAGTACAATGTATGTGAAGGTGATGTTTATTTTGTGCTGACAGAAATCAGTCTCTCTGTGGTAAATCTTGTCGTGGGGTTATTTGTGTGTATATCAGCAATAGCTGGTGTACAAACTGAGTTCATGTCACTAAGATGCAGACCATTCTACTTGCCTAGGGAATTCAATGGAGTGAGCATAACAGATGTTTACATCTCCCCCGTGCTAATACCAATGTGGCATTGGACATTCTGTATCTGTCAATAAATGACCTCCAGAATAAGAACCATGAGTTTTCCCATATAATTGCAGGTGATTTTAATCAAGCTGACTTGAAATCCATATTACCCCATTGCCTTCAACATGTGAACTTTGCAACAAGAGGGAAGAACATTCTGGATAAGGTGCACACAAATGTAAAACTGGCCTACAAAGCAGTTTCTTATCCACATCTGGGCAACTCAGACCATCTGGCCATCATTCTGCTTCCTGCATACATACCACTGCTGAAAAGAGGCAAACCTACAACCAAATAAGTAAGGATATGGCCTGAGGGAGCAGTCTTGGCACTACAGGACTGCTATGAATGTAAAAACTGGTCAGTGTTTAGAGAGGCAGCTGTAAAGAACCACCTTTTTGACCTGGAGTATATGGAATGTGTAATAGCCTATATTTCAAAATGTGCTGATGATGTAATAGTCGTGAAATGCATCACCATGCATGCTAATCAGAAACCCTTGGTATCTGGTGAAGTATATGAGATCCTAAAGGCATGAAATGCTGCATTTAAATCAAAAGGCAAGGATTCCCTAAGAGAGGCCACAGCAAATCTAAGCATAGGTATAAAGGAGGCTAAGAGGACCTATGGATGTAAAATTCAGGGTCACTTCTCTGACCACAGGGACTCCAGATGTCTTTGGCGGGGCATACAAGCCATAACTGACTACAGGCCTGCATGCTCCCCATGTGATGACAACACAGAATTTTTGAACAAACTAAACACCTACTTCAACAGATTTGATATGGAGAACAACAATGTGCCAAAAAAGCTCCTTGTCGAATAGGGTGAGGAGGTGCTATGTCTAAGAACATCTGATGTCATGAGGACCCTGAGGTGAGTAAACCCAAGAAAAGCAGATGGTCCTGATAATATTATGGGAAAGGGTCTAAGAGACTGTGCTACCCAACTGTCCACTGTACTAACAGATATATTCAACACATCCCTGCAACTAGCTGTTGCACCCAGTTGCTTCAAAAATATGACAATCATTCCTTTACACAAGAAATCCCAACCAACAAGCATTAATGATTACTAGCTAGTTGCTCTTACATCAACAGTAATGAAGTGTTTTGAGTAGTTGATCAAGAACCATATCCCTTCAAGCCTACCAGCAACACTGGATACATTACAGTTTGCTTATAGATCTAACCACTGCATGGCTTGTGCAATAGCTATAGCACTTCATGAATCCTTGGCACATCTAGAGAACAAGAATTGCTATGTCAGAATGCTGTTCATCAATTTTAGTTCTGCCTTTAACACTGTCATGCCAAAGAATCTGATATCGAAGCTGATCCAGCTGGGCATCAACACCCCCCTATGTAACTGGATACTGGCCTTTCTCATCAACAGACCCCCAAAAGTATGTGTGGGAAATAACAGTTCAATCAGTATTACACTGAGCATACCTCAGGACTGTGTCCTGAGTCCTCTGCTGTTCACCTTGTTGATGCACGACTGCATGGTCAAGCATGAATTCAACAAAATAATCAAGTTCATGGATGATACCACTATCGTAGCTCTTGTCAGATATGGTGAGGAAACAGCCTACAGGGATGAAGTGGAGCATCTGATATGCTGGTGCAACAGCAGAAATCTGGATTTAAATGTAAGCAAGACCAAAGAATTAATAGTGGTCTTCAGGAGAACTCATGAGATACATCACCCTTTGGAAATTAAGAGGTTGGCATTGGAAAGAGTCAAAAACATCAAGTTCCTGGGGGTGCACATCTCAGATGACCTATCCTGGTTTACTCATATCAGCCACACAGTGATGAAGGCACAACAATGTCTGCACTTCCTACAAAAACTGAGGAAGGCAAACCTGTCTCAGTCCATCCTCAAAGCCTTCTATGGGGGGACCATCGAGAGCATCCTCTGGTAACTGCAAAGCATCTGACCACAAACCTCTTCTGTGGGTAGTGGGGACAGTGTAAAACGTCATTGGTTCCTCGCTCCCATCTATGGATGATCTGCACAAGACTCAAGTGTGTGGGAAGGGCTAGGAAGATAATCAACTATCCCACTCACCCTGCTCATGGCATGTACTTCTGCCTTTCTTCGGGCAGGCGGTATTGCAGCTTACACTGCAAAACATCTAGACTGAACAGGAGCATCTTCCCTCTATCCATAAGGCTGATGAACTTGAATGCCAGGCATGACAGCAAATAATCCGATTAATATGTCCCTTGCTGTGAAATGTCATCTATAGTAATCACTCTGGCAAATTGCTTCAGTAACTGGTACAGTTAGCCTAATTTCTTATGCTATTACTTCCTGAATGTGCAATAGTCAGGAGTGAGTCATCACTCCACCCATGTGCAATATGAACATCAGATTATGAATATCTAAAAAATCAGAATGTGAAGTCATAGTCTTTGCAATACCTACTAGTATAATATTGTCTAATGTCTTCCTGTCCAATTGTGGTAATTTATTGTGTTGTTAATATTTTAAGTATTACTGTATGTGTACTAGTCTTACTGTGACAAACTATATGTTCATTGTTATGTCTTGCAGTGGAACCAAAGCAACGTAATTTCATTCAGCGTGCACTGCTGTGTATATCTGATCAACAATAAAGTTTGCTTTGACTTTGACTCAAACCTATAGCTGTTAACAAAACCATGGACTAAAACTAAATGCCAAGAAATGTATTATAGTGCCCTTTGGCAAACAAGACATCCCTTACAGCTATCACATTGAGAACACTCCCTTAAAAATTGATTCAGTAATTAGGGACCTGGCAATCTATGTGGACAAAGGACTGTCTTTTGATTACCATGTAGCCACTATTATAAAAAAGTCTTTTTTTGTTGCACAACCTATTGCTAAGTGTATGGCATCCAAGTCCAAGGATGTGATCATTCCACCATATTCTGCACTCATCAGGCTGATCATTGAGTATAATTCCCCCTTTGGTATGTGCTTGTTTGAATACCTGACATAACTGGAATGTCCAAAATTCACTCTTACTAAGAAAATCAGTGGCCTAAATCATAACAATGCATGCCACGTCAAAGCCTTATACCTGTTCTGACTGTCTTACAGGTTACTAAGAGGTAATCATGTACAGAGCCCTAAAAGACCCTATCCTCTCAGACCTACTGCATATTTACAAGTCAATTTGGATCATAAACACCTGCTCAAGACATCTCAATCTCTTGTAACAAAAATCAAACATATTGGAGGAAATTATATGCATTACAGAGAGTACCACTTCTATGGAATTCACTTCTGGTCGGCATAAAGCAAAATAGTTATCTTACATGGAAACAGTCTATTTTTGTAGGTATACTGCAATGCCAAATTGCTTAATGTTAATATAGTGCATTTATGGAGTACAGCCGCACACACACACACACACACACACATATATATATATATATATATATATATATATATACATAAACATAATTGATACTGAATTTATGAATAACACATTGTCATAAGGCAGTAGGATGCATACCTGGCAAATACTGTATATGACCCTGTACTTCTATGCATTTCTCATAGGACTATGCTTTATATTGCATTGTCATGCATAAGTATGACACACATGGTTAGCCAACAAGAATACAACATTAGTGCTTGCATTTAGAAGGACATATATGTTACAGAGCTGGAAACCGATAAAAGTATTTATATTGGCACTACATGGATCCACTCCACTTTGCATACAGACCCAATTGCTCCACAGGAGATGCTATTTCTTTGACACTCCACTTATTGCTGGACCACCTGGGGAACAAGAATAGCTATGTGAAGCTACATTTCATCAACTTCAGTTCAGCTTTCAATACAGCCATCCCAGAAAATCTGATCTGAGCATCAGCATATGCAACTGGATTCTGGACTTGCTTATAGATAGACCCCAGAAAGTGTGCATAGGCAAGAATACATCAGAAAGCATCATCCTGAACACTGGACTCCCACAGGGATGTGCTCTAAGCCCCCTGCTTTTCATCATACTAACCCACGACTGTATTGCCAAGCACAGCAAAAACCATATCATCAAATTTACAGATGATATTGCACTAGCGGTCTTCATCAGGAGTGATGACGAGACAGCCTACAGAGAGGAGGTCAATCAGTTCATAAGTTGGTATTATAACAATAATCTTGCACTAAATGTCAACAAGACCAACAAAATAATTGTGGACTACAGGAAGAGCAACAGAGAGCACTCTCAACTTGTAATCAATGAAGAAACAGTTGAGAGAGTAAAAAGCACAACATTTCTGGAGGTGCACATTGCGGAAGACTTGACATGGTCAGCCAGCAGCAATGCCATTATTAACAAGGTGCACCAATAGATTCACTTCTTGTGAAGGTTGAAGAGAGCAAACCTACCATCAACAGCTCTCACAACCTTCTACAGGGGCACCATCAAAATACTGACACACAGCTTTACAGTATGGTATGGAAGCTGCTCTGCTTCCAAGCACCAGTCCCTCCAGAGGGTAGTGAAAGCAGCTGAGAGGATTATCAGGAACTCCCTCCCATTCATACAAGACCTGCAGATGCCCAGATGTCTCAGCAGGGCAAGGAAAATAACCAGGGATAGCACTCATCCTGCTTACAAGCTGTTCTCACATTTAACATCAGGAAGGAGCTTTCAATGCATACTCTGCAAAACCACAAGATTCAGAAACAGCTTCTTTCCACTAGCCATCAGGTTACTGAACTCTAGGAACAGTAGACTTCACACTGGACATTAAGGCAGTAATCCAACAATACTGAAAAGGCTTTACAGTGTAAACCTAAGTGTGTGTGTGTGTGTGTGTGTGTGTGTGTGTGTGTGTGTGTGTGTGTGTGTGTGTGTGTGTGTGTGTGTGTGTCAGCTTCTTGGGCAGGGACACAAAGCACTGGTTAGACAGAGAGGGTGCTGGAGGTCTTGGCTTGACCACTCAGCTGGGATCTCACCTCTATAGCTGTGCCAACAGGGAGTCTTATTGGGGATCTGGAGAAAGAGGGAGAAACCAGCCCCGGACTGACTGTGGTCTCTGCATGCTCTTAAGGGAAATTGCACTTGATGCAGTGAGCTGCATCTGGAAATACTGTGTGTGTACCTGTCATCCTCCCAATGTATATCCCCCACAGGTGCTAGTGGTGTGGCTTGAGGTGCCTTGATTACTGGACCAGTGGTGGGGAGTCACATGTATTGGTGGCAGTGGTGGAATATCCACATATTAGTATTCAGTGGTGTGGATACTGAATTCCTGTAGCCTGTAAATAGTGGTCTCTAAAGAAGGTATTTTTACTCTCAATCAGCCACACAGTGAACATTCAGAGTTTCATATCACAATAGTTGTATTTTTTTTTTTTTTTGTTTGCTTAGTTAGTCAGGGAGAGCAGGCAAGGATGTCGGCAGAAGAGTATGGCAAGCTGACAAGAAGCCAGTTGGCTGAGAAGTGCCAAGCCAAAGGACTGGGGCATGTCAACCTGACTAAAGGGGAAATGATTGCAGCCTTAGTCACAGCTGCATCACAGACCAGCAACTAGGAGGACAATCAGACTGGCCTTGAGGAGGTACAACTCCTCTCAGAAAATGGACAGCTCAACCTTTCCACAGAGAGCCTAAAAATCCATATGGAGTTAAAGAGACTTGAACTGGAGGCCAAACATTTGGAAATAGAATCAGCGACTGAGACATTTGGAAGCTGAAGAGAATAAGAGGCAGAGGCAACATGAAAAGGAGATGCTGACTCTTCACCAGGGTCATGGAGGTAATGGGGAAGGGAATAACTGAACCCCCAGAAGCAGCAAAGGTCAGTAAATTTCTTCCACAATTTACAGAGGGTGATAATTTTGAGTTTTATTCATATGTTTGAGAGGGTATGTAAACAGTATAATGTTGATCAAGAGCTCTGGGTATGGTTCCTGACCCCTTTACTCCATGGTAAAGCTGCAACTGCTATTTCTAAATTGTCTGATACTGATTGCTTAAATTATAGTACTGTTAAAAATTGTCCTTTAGAGTGTCTTAAGCTAACACCTGAAGCTTATAGGAAAAGGTTTCGTGAGCATAGACACAAGGCAGATGAAAGTGTGTGAATATATTGCTGAACTAAGCCCTTATTTTCATAGGTGGGTGGGTGGGTGTCAGGTCACCACTTGTGAAGGGCTGGCAGACCTTTTGGTGAGGGAGCAAGTCCTCAGCACTTTGCCTGAGGACATGAGAAACTGGTAAGCTGATAGACAATGCAATACTGCAGATGAGTTGGGGAAAAGGGAGACCTATACCTAGCAAGCAGGGCATCACTGCACAGGAAATGATACCCAGTGCTGCTCATGGGTCTAAGGGAACCCATGGTGGGCAGACTAGACAAACCCAACAGAGTCTGTCAGTAGCAGGGGAAGCCACTAGTCCAGGTACATGTCCAGGACTACCTTCCTGATACAACCCCAGCACTCCAGCATCTAATTCAGCCCCACACTACCTCAACAGCCTTAAGATATAGTAACCAGAACCTCATAACTGTCATCAAACATAAAAATAATGCTGGTAATGCCCTCTTTGCCTGCAACACTGCCAAAATCTGGAACTCGCTACCAAGTCAAATAACCTCTACCACCTCCGTTACTCAATTCAAAAAACTCCTAAAAACCCACTATGTAAACAACTGGCTTTACTCATGCCATTCCCCAGGTTAATTCACTCCAAGTGATTGTTGCATGGATTCTGTTAAGAACAAACAGTTTACCCTGAAAGAATGTTAACTTGTTGATATGTAACGTACAGAACTAATAACTCCCCTTACCAAACTTAACCCCCTTTACTAAACAACTTTCAGAACTAATAACTCCCTTTACTAAATCAGCACACATTACCTAATATCCTAAACAATAGTGTGCTTTAATGTATATTATATACATCACTACTGTCTACTTTTATGAATTGTTAATCTCTACTTTACTGTGTATTCATACAATATTTCTAATATGTTTGCTTTATTTACTTTTTCTCTCATGTATTGTAATTGCATTTTGGAGCTTTTCATGTATTGTAATTGCATTTTGGAGCTTTTCTCCCTGGGCCTCTGCTGAAAATGGACCTGTGTGCAGTCTGACTTTCCCGGTAAACAAATGTAAAATAAAATAAAATAAATAAAAATGTTTTAGATGCAACCAGTGGGGCATCACAGATGCACAACTGCATAATTCAATCAGAAATTTCACTTCACTGCACTCTATCAAGTTATACATGTTTGCACATTTCTAGTAAGTGCAAAACAGCCTAGGGGAGCAAAACCACCTGAGTACATATATGTTGAGGCATGTAAGTATATTGTGGTAGCCTACTAAATGCCAACCACTTCACTTGGATGCTTAGGACATACACACTCAGACTTAGTGCCAGAAACTACTTTCACTGGCACTACAGATTTTGCTTTCCTGGGTATACTAATACCTCTTTTCCATGATTTTGGGGGCAGCAGTATTATAATGTCTGTTTCCCCTTCACCATCCCATAACAAAAAATGGTGGAACTCCCCATTTTCACTATCTGCTTATTACAGTTTGATTTTCCACTGAAGGGCAAAAAATAAAAAAATAAAAAACAGGTGGCCAGATGCATGACACACCCCTCCCTTCTGCCCCACACATTCTGTGCCCTGCCCCAACCCTTCTTCAGCATATTTCAATTAAAAGCCTGATTCTTTTAAAGTGCAGTAAACTATTTGCTACAAATTTTACAAACAGTTGCTACAGTTTATACTCTGCCTGCAAGAGGCTTCTGTTTTAGTTTAAGGAAACAATTGTACTTGTTAAACTGTAGCAAACTCCTACAAATGTAGAAAACTGTTGTTACAGTTTATACCCTGCCTGCATGGAGCACTACAGCACTCACATTTTAGTTAAAAAAAAAAAATCAAGATTTTTTTTTTCACTTTTAAAATGTAGCAAACTTCTGTGTGTGTGTGTGTGTGTGTGTGTGTGTGTGTGTGTGTGTGTGTGTGTGTGTGTGTGTGTGTGTGTGTGTGTGTGTGTGTGCACGCTACAAAGTAGCAAGCAGTTTGCTACAGTTTAGACCACAGAGAGAGCTACAACTCTCCGGTTTGACTACAAATGCAATACCGGCTTTTAAAAGCTGGCATTGCATGAAAGTAAGATTGGGCTCAATTAATCATGCCCCCACAATGCTTAGCTCCCAGGACAGTTGACCCTCCCTCCCCACCCTAGCTATGCTACTGCTTGCAGCAGTTTTTTTTTTAATGAAAGTACATGAACAGGTTTAAATTGCAGTGCTTTTACATATAATCTCAGAACAGCGGAACCAACTGTGTGAAAAAGAGGACTTACATATATAAATCTGAGCTCACTAGATTTTAGGGCATTCCCTTTTCTCAGAGTTATGACAACTATATAGTTAGTAAGTCATGGGGTGTCAGTGGTGCAGGAGTATTCGACCCCACAACATAACTACTCTAAAGGAAAACAGCCTTTGTCAACAGTCCTTCTCCTGCAGTTCTGTGTTTCTCTGCTTTTTTTTCTTTTCTTTTGTGTGTGCATTTCTGGGACTAGCAATTATGTGTCTTGGAATTGCAAGAAGTAGCCATAAAATATAACTGTTTTTTGACTGAATCTCACAAAAGATGTCAAACACTTGAACAAACTATCATGGTTACAAATATCACTGAAAATATGCTTTTGCGGGGGGGGGGGGATAAGATTCCCTGCTCCCTCAATATGGGGGAGGCTGCACCTCCAACCCCCACTACTTATATATACCATCTCCAAGATCATTGTATCTAGGGGACAAGAGAAATCACCTGGATTTAGCAACCTTAACCTTAAAAACAAATTATATTATTCACACATTAATGGCTGCACATAGGAATGCTTTCCACTAGTGTGTCAAATACAGGCCTGAAACCTCCCCTTCTACAGCAGCTGCTCACTCATCTGGATGCAGGACTAGCAGTACTGCTCCTGTGTGTGAGACAGTACTAAAGGTCCTATAGATACTCCAGGTGTTTGCCAAATATTAAGATAGGCCATCAGAGGCAGTGGTTGCTGGTGAGCATTTAGCATTGGCTATGGCTAGAACAGGCACCTTCTTAAGAGCCTGAGCCTGCTTGGAAACAAAGACACAAGAAGAAGGGTAGTCGGTAGTTAGTATATCTAGGTCGCTGTTAAATAATTTAGTTCCATGCTTCTCTGCAATGTATGCATTTTATATTTTGAGGTATTGCTTATTGTAAATTGCTGAATAATATCTTCTTCGGTGCCTGCCCAACATGCTGTTCTGTCCCAGTGATTCCATTCACACCTTTGTTGTTTCCTGTGAAAACATGAAATGGTTCTGTATCACTAAAATGGTGCTCACCTACTACCTATATGTGTGTGTGTGTGTGTGTGTGTGTGTGTGTGTGTGTGTGTGTGTGTCTGTGTGTGTGTGTGTGTGTTTGTGTGTGTGTTCATGTGTGTGTGTGTGTGTGTGTGTGTGTGTGTGTGTGTGTGTGGGCAGGTTTGTGTGTGTGTGTGTGCACCTATGCATGTGTGTGTGTGTGTGTGTGTGTGTGTGTGTGTGTGTGTGCGCGCGCGTTTCATACCTCTCAACTGTACAGATTTTTGCAGAATGCCCAGATTTTTGCCATATATTTTTGGTCCATTTTTCATAAAATTGTGGCTTTCTGGCAAATTAGTGGCAAATCATTAAAGACTGAAGTTAGAAAATAATGATAGACATTTGAGTTTTAGACTTCATCATCATCATCATCATCATCATCATTGTGACGACCGTGCCCTGGCCCACAAATCAAGGAGCCTCAATCCTCACCACTAACACCAGGGAGGTCGTCTCATAGAAGAGAAAAGGATAATTAATGCACACAGTAAATTACAATTTCCCTTAAGTACACACAAAAATCACAGTCAGTTTGGGGCTGGTTGCTCCCTTGCTCACCAGGTCCCCAAATAAGACTCCCTACTGGCACAGCTATAGGGTCCAGGTCTCAGCCTAACTGGGCAAGCTAAAACCTCCAGTACCCTCTCTGTCCATCCAGTGCTTCATGTCCCTCCCAAGTAGCTGACAAAACACACACACACACACACACACACACACTTTGAGATAAGTATTTATACAACTTCACAGACACTCCTGGGAAAGGCTGACACAGATTCTCCAGCTGTGCCCCTTTACCTAGACTATATGGTAGTAATTACTGCCACCACCCAGTTAATTATATCAGCTACTAAAAGGCCCTTAAAAGGGTGTCCAATTATTACTGTGCAATATTAATATCCAATGGTAGTATGACTAACAGTCATTTAGAGTGGCCTATTACAATAACCTCTATAAATATACAATGTACTCTAGAGCTTATCTCTACGCAAAACAGCCACAGGTAGAAGGTTTTAAAAATATTTAATAATAAATAATTAAAACACAAGACAAAACTACTACACCACGGAGATGTCGAAGAGTTCAGAGATCACACAGAAACTTAAAATAATTCAGTAGAACAGGTCTGATTTCAAAGAAAAATACCTAATTAATCTTTACTAGCTTTAACTATTCCTACAAGAAATCACAGTGCTAAAACTTACATGTGAGCATAAGGCAGAGTTCTGGTAAGTTGGATGTCCAAAGTCAAAATGCTTTCTAGTCTCTTGTGAGAAATAGTATTTAAACATTACTAACAAATATGTCTCTAAGGCCCTCTCAAAATTACATCATTTTTGACAATTAGGTTTTCCCAGCATTCATATTGCATCATCTTAACACCTGGTCTGAGTTCTCAGGCCACAAACTGCATTAAGCAATCTAACACCTCCTCAGAAACTTAAAACAATACAAGACATTTCATATGTATATGTTAGGAGAAACCAGAGCAATAAAGCACCTTCCACATCTAAATTATAGTCATAAACTTTATCCTTAAAACAATGGGCATGAAATCTTCATCCAGCCGCCCTGGAGCCAAATTCTAACAGGAAAGGGTACAACATGCTTCAGTGGGCCAGTAGAGTACAATGTTGTCATATATTTTGCAGTTCCACATTTCACAGTATTCTTTACACTCAAGAAACATGCCTGTATTTTACATTTATTTACAAATTCCAGAATTATATATCAACTTCTACTTGACTAGGCTGGCAGCCATAGCCCATCTCTCCCCAATTGTCACATCTCTTACCCCCGGTGAACTCAAGCAGGTTTTTCATGTGCCCCTTGAGAAACATTGCTTGAGAGTGTCAGGTCTATCTGGGTGTACCTCACCCCATTCCCTGTCCTGAGAGCCCATCTGCATTGGCATTGCTACTCCCACTGTGGTGCTGCACTGACATATCATATGCTTGCAACCCCAGACTCCATCTTAGCAACTTGGCATTTTGCTGACTGGCTCTGTTTAACCATGTTAGAGGGTTGTGATCTGTCATCACAGTGAATTTTCTTCCATACAGATAAGGCTAAAGTTTTTTGTAGTGCCTACTAAACATTCCTTTTCTACTGCTGCATAGCATTCTTCCCTGGGTTGGAGCCTACGACTGAGTTAAACCACTGGGTGCTCTTCTCCCTCTGAAGAAATCTGGCTAAGTACAGCCCCCACCCCATAGTTTGAAGCATCCACCTGCACAACAAAGTCTTTGCTGTAGTCTGGACTGGCTAACACAGGGGGTCCTCCCAAAACTTCCTTAAGCTTCTGAAAAACCTGCTCACATGCTGGTATCCACACTAACTTATCTGGCCTGTTCTTCCTTGTCAGGTCTGTGAGGGGAGCAGCTATGGTACTATAATTGGGAACAAACTCTCTGTATTACCCTGTTGTCCATAAGAATGCCCTCACCTGCTTTTTGGTAACAGGTGCAGGTCATGCCTGAATAGCTTCCACTTTGGCAGGTTCTGGCCTTATCTTACCACTCCCCACTCTATGTCCTAGGTAGGAGACCTCTGCCATACCCACCTGACATTTGTTCGACTTAATGGTCATCCCTGCCCTCTGTAGTCTACCCAGCACCTCCCTGATATGCTGAAGGTGCTCTTGCCAGGAATGGTTGTAGATAGCAATATCATCCATGTAAGCAATGGCAAACCCTCCTGTCCCTGCTAATGTGAACTCATACAAGCCAAAAGGAGTCACAAAGACTGAGTTCTCTCTAGCACTGGGAGTCAAGGGCACCTGCTAGTAACCCTTGGTAAGATCAATGGTTGTAAGATACTTAGCCCCACCCAGCTGCTCTAGGGCCTCATCTGTCCATGGCATGGGGTAAGCATCTGACTCTGTGTGACTATTTAATTTCCTGTAATCCACACAGAACATTACACCAACACCACTGGTGAGGCCCAGGGACTGTTGGATTCTTGAATCACCCTTAGTTCCAATTCCAACATCTCCTGTACCTCTTCCTTCAGAGTCTGTTTGACTCTCTCAGGCACCCTATAAGGGGCCTGCCTGATAGGCCTTTGGGGTCCTGTATCCACCTGGTGCTGCACAAGGTGGGTTCTTCCTGGTTTCCCAGTGAACATGCCCCCAAACTCCTGCAACACTGCTCGCATTTCTCGAACCTGGGTAGGAGATAGCTGCTGGGACATTGCTGCCCCTTCCACCGAGGTGTCAGCCCAAGCCTCACTAAGGAAATCAGTCACAAGATCTCTCTCAGACTCCTCCTGCAATCCACTGCAAATGCTTTGCCCAAGGGCCTCCCTATCATGGTAAGGTTTCATCATGTTAACATGGTACAATTTGTGCCCCTGCCATCTGCCTAGCACTTCCATCATGTAGTTAACATCGCTTATTTTTCTTACCACTTTGTAGGGTCCCTCCCAAGCTGCCTGCAACTTGTGTCTGACAGGAATGAGAACTTTCACCTGCTGCCCTACAGCATACTCTCTAGCTTGAGCATTCCTGTCATACCACACCTTTTTCTGTTGTTGGGCTTCTGCCAGGTTCTCCTGGGCCAGGCCCATGAGTTCCCTGAGCATTGTCCTGAGGTTCAGGACATATGCCACAAGAGACTTCTTGTGAGCCTCACACTCACCTTCCCACTCATCTCAAATTAAATCTAGAGGTCCCCTCACCCTATGCCCATACAGAAACTCAAAGGGTGAAAAACCTGTGGATTCCCGGGAACCTCTCTGTAAGCAAACAACAGACGGGGCAAATATTTGCCCCACTCCCTTTTAAACTGATCTGCAAATGCCCTTAGCATGGACTTGATTGTAGAGTTTAACCTCTCAACAAAACCATTAGTCTGGGGATGGTAGGAGGTGGTCTTCATGTGCTTCACCCCACAGGACTTCCACAGACAAGCCAGCAGGTCTGACATAAAATTGGCACCTCTGTCAGACACTATTTCCTTTGAGAAACTGACCCTGCTGAAAATCTCTAGCAAAGCATTTGCCACCTTCTCGGCCTCAGTGGAGGGCAAAGCCACTGCCTCAGGGTATCGTGTAGCATAATCTACAATCACTAGGATATACTTTTTCCCTGTAGAACTTGGGGTACTCAGAGGACCCACAATATCCATAGCTACCCTCTGAAATGGCTCCTCAATCACAGGCAAAGGCATCAAAGGAGTTCTCACCTTGTCTCCTGCCTTGCCTACATTTTGGCACTGCTCACAGGTCCTGCAGTACCCTGTTACATCTCTGGAAATTCCAGGCCAATAGAAGTTTTGCATAATACGCCTCTTTGCATGTTTTATGCCCATATGACCTGTAAAGGGAATATCATGGGCTATGGCTAGAAGCGCCAGAAGGTAAGCTCTAGGCACTACCAACTGCTGTACTCTCTCACCTTCTAGCCCTCCCTCAGGGGTCCACTCTCTGTACAGTAACACTTTGTTCTAGTATACAGATTCCCCCTTCCCTTGAGAATCATGTGCCTCCTTAGCTACCTGCTTCAGGCCTTGCAATGTAGTGTCTGAGAGCTGAGCCTGTCTCAAGTCTCTCCTTGTAACCCTTCCCAGCTCCCCTTCCACAGGAAGTCTGGCATCCTCTGACAGTGGTGCCTCACTGTCAGCCTGGGTACTACTCACCTCTACCTTTGCAGTCACTCTGTCCAAGGGACCATCAGTACCCACAAGCAGCTGTGGCTCACCTTCAGTCTCACTGCTACAGAGCAGCACCCTCCATGAAGTAACCAACTCAGCAGTCCTGGCTGCAAGTGTGCAGTCTGTCTGGGTCTCCCCCAGGCTACCAGACCCACATGCTTGTCTCCTAGCCTTACTGCATGTAACTGCATAAGTACATAGTACTGCCTCATCCAAATCCTTCCCTCTCAGGACATCTGCAGGATGGTAGTTCCATACCCCTGTTGTCTCAAGACAACACACTGTTGGCATTTTGTCTTTCCCACTTACTGGCTCCCTCACCTTTGGTTTCCCACCTTGCCTCTGTGGACATCTGTATGCCACATGGCCCCACTGGTTGCATTCAAAACATTCAACCCTAGCTCCTGGACATGTACCTGGACTAGTGGCTTTCCCTGTTACTGGCAGATTCTGTTGGGGCAGTCTGTGCTGCCCATCATGGGTTCCTTTAGTCCCATGAGCAGTACTGGGGGTCCCTTTCCCATGCAGAGCTGCCCTGCTTGCTAGGTATAGGTCTCCCTTCTTCCCCAACTCCACTGAAGTAGCACACTGTCTATCAGCTAACCAGATCCTCATGTCCTCAGGCAAAGTGCTAAGGCTTGTTCCCTTACCAAAAGGTCTGCCAGCCCTTCAAAAGTGGTGACCTGACATCCACTCACCCAGCTACGAAAGTAAATGCTCAGTTCAGCAACATATTCACATACATTTTCATCTGCCTTGCATTTATGCTCACAAAACTTTTTTCTATACATTTCAGGTATTAGCTTAAAACATTCTAATAAATGTCTTTTTACAGCAGTATAATCAAAACAGTCAGTGTCATGCATTTTTGCTAAAGAGGTTACAGCTTTACCATGGAGTAAGGGGGTCAGGCACCGTTCCCAGAGCCCTTGGTCAACTTCATACTGTTTACATACCAGCTTAAACATATCAATAAAGCTATCAAAATTATCCCCCTCTTTAAACTGTGGAAGAAATTTCCTGACCTTTTGTGCTTCTGGGGTCCAGTTACTCCCTTCCCCATTACCTCCATGACTTTGGCGAAGAGTCAGCATTTCCTTCTCATGCCTCCTCTGTTGTTCATTTTCCTCAGCTTGTAGACTCCTCATTTTCTCGTCTGTTTCTAGTGCCATACGGCTGGCCTCCAACTCAAGTCTCTTTAGCTCCAGCTGGATTTTTAAGTCCACTGCAGAAAGGTTGAGCTGTCCATTCTCTGAGGATATTGTATCTCCACTGTCGGTCTGATTGTCCTCCAGGCTGCTGTTTTCTGATGCAGCTGTAATCAAGGCTGCAATCAGGTCTGCTTTAGTCAGGTTTCCATGCACCAGTCCCCTAGCCTGGCACATCTCCGCCAGCTGGCTCCTTGTCAGCTTTCCATACTTTTCTGCTGACATGTCGCCTGCTTACCCTGACTAACACTAAGCAACAAAAGAAATAAACAATTGTTATCTGAACTCTGAGTATACACTTTTAGAGATCACTGAACATAAGCTACAGGAATTTGCTCTACCCACACCACTACAAGCCAATTAGTATGTGAAGTAGATCCCACCACTACCACCACTTGTGACAACCATGCCCTGGCCCAGCAATCAAGGAGCCTCAATCCTCACCATGGAGGTCGTCTCATAGAAGAGAAAAGGATAATTAATACACACAGTAAAGTGCAATTTCCCTTACGTTCACACAAAGATCACAGTCAGTCTGGGGCTGGTTGCTCCCTTGCTCACCAGGTCCCCAATAAGACTCCCCACTGGCACAGCTATAGGGTCCAGGTCTCAGCCTAACTGGGCAAGCTAAAACCTCCAGTACCTCTCTGTCCAACCAGTGCTTCATGTCCCTGCCAATTAGCTGACACACCAAACAGACAAACTTTGAGGTAAGTATTTATACAACTTCACAGACACTCCTGGGAAAGGCTGACACAGATTCTCCAACTGTGCTCCTTTACCCAGACTATACAGTAGTAATTACTGCCACCACCCAGTGAATAATATCAGTTACTAAAAAGCCCTTAAAAGGGTGTCCAATTATTACTGTGCAATATTAATATCCAATGGTAGCATGACTAACAGTCAAGGCTTACTTTAGAGTGGCCTATTACAATAACCTGTATAAATATGCAATGTACTCTAGAGCTTATCTCTAGACAAAACAGCCACAGGTAGAAGGTTTTAAAAATATTTAATAATAAATAATTAAAACACAAGACAAAACTACTACACCACAGAGATATCTAAGAGTTCACAGATCACACAGAAACTTAAAATAATACAGTAGGACAGGTCTGATTTCAAAGAAAACCACCTAATTAATCTTTACTAGCTTTAACTATTCCTACAAGAAATCACAGTGCTAAAACTTACATATGAGCATAAGGCATAGTGCTGGTAAGTTGGATGTCCAAAGTCAAAATGCTTTCCAGTCTCTTGTGAGAAATAGTATTTAAACATTACTAACAAACATGTCTTTAAGGCCCTCCCAAAATTACATCATTTTTGACAATTAGGTTTTCCCAGTATTTATATTGCATTATCTTAACACCTGGTCTGAGTTCTCAGGCCATAAACTGCATTATATAGCAATCTAACACTTCCTCAGAAACTTACAACAATACAAGGCATTTCACATGTATATGCTAGCAGAAACCAGAGCAATAAAGCACCTTCCACATCTAAATTCTAGTCATAAACTTTATCCTTAAAACAATGGGCATGAAATTTTCATCCAGCTGCCCTGGAGCCGAATTCTAACATGAAAGGGTACAACATGCCTCAATGGGCCAGTAGAGTACAATGTTGTCACATATTTTCAGTTCCACTTTTCACAGTATCTTTACACTCAAGAAACATGCCTGTATTTTACGTTTATTTACAAATGCCAGAATTATATATCAACTTTTATTTGACTAGGCTGACAGCTATAGCCCATCTCTCCCCAATCGTCACAATCATCATCATCATCATCAGCTCCCTTTTCCCCATTTTTCTACATGGGGTCAGGGTATCGTGTTAACTGTTGCCAACTCTCTCGATTCAGTGACACACTCCTGCCTTCTTCAACATCATGCCTGACTGTCGCAGATATTCTTTCACACAATCCATCCACCTCTTTGCTGGATGTCCTTGCTTCCTCTTACCTTCTTCCTGTCTGCCCCAAATCTTCCTCACCAGCTTGCCTTCTTCTTTTCTACACATGTCCAAACCACCATAATCTGTTCGGTTTGATCTTTTCTGCAACTGGAGCTACTTTGGCTTCTGCTCTAATGTCCTCATTTCTTCATCTGTCCCACAGTGTGCATCCTATCACCTTTCTCAGGCACTTAATTTCCATCATTTCCATCACCTCTAGCTTCTTCAACTGTTCTGCCTTTACTGCCCAGGTTTCTGTATGATACAGTAGTATTGGTCGCACCACTGTCTTGTACACCTTACTTTCCAGCTTCTTTGGTGTTCTTCTGTCATAGACTACACCTGATACTGTATGCCAGTTGGCTGCAGCCCCTCTGATTCTAGCTTTGACCTCTTCATTCAGACTATCCTTCTCCTCAACTACTCCTCCCAGATACTTGAAGCTGTTTACCTGTTCCACTATCTTCCCTTCCATCTCTATTCTTAGCTTCTTCTGATTTCCCCATTTTGCTGCCATTACCACCATCATATCTCTGCTTAGTTTCATCCCATGTGCCTTCAGATTTGCATTCCATTCTCTTATCCTTGTTCTAGCTCAGAGTCTGCCTGTATGCCACATCATCTGCATACAGCAGCTTTGTTGATCTGTCCCCTCCAACTTGTTTGCTAATGTAGTCCATCATCAGTATGAACAGCAGTGGGCTCAGAACTGAACCGCAATGTACACCCACACCCACTGGGAACCCCTCTGTGAGGCCGAACACTGTTCATACTCGAGTCATTGGGTCCTTGTACATAGCCTGCACTACTTCTACCAATGCTTCTGGGACTTCAAACCACTGCAGTACTGCCCGTATCAGCTTTCTTGACACCTTGTCATATGCTTTTTCCAAGTCTAGGAATGCCCAGTTGGACTCTCTCCTCATCTCTAGCTTCTTGTCAAGGAACTGTCTCAATGCAAACATCGGGTCAGTTGTACTACATCCTGATCTAAATCCAAACTGCACATCTCCCATCTTACATTCTACTACTGTGCATATATGTTTATCAATCACCCTCTCCAGAACTTTCATGCAGTGTGATAGGAGTTTGATGCCTCTGTACTGCCCACAGTTGTGGATGTCCCCTTTGTTCTTGTACACTGGCTTGAGTATGCTTATTTTCCAGTCATCTGGGATCCACCTTTCTCTCCACACTGCTATTAGTACCCTCAGGAGCCATTTCTCCCCATCTCACCTAGCATCTTTATCATATCTATTGTGACCTTATCTGAGCCTGCTGCTTTCCCTGACTTTATCTTCCTTAGTGCTGTTCTTACTTCTTCTAGGGTGGGCTCCTCTTTTTCTCTCATCGTAGGCTGTTTCTGGGGCAGTACAGCTTCTGTGGGGTTTTCTTCATTCAGAAGGTACTGGAAATACTCCTTCCATCTGCCTTTGATGTCCTCTGGCCTGGTGAGCAGGTTGTTGCTGGCATCCCTTATGAAGGGTGTTTGACTATCTTCTTTATCTTTCTGCCTTTGCCTTGCAACCTGATATAGTTTCTTTGTGCCCCTTACTGAGTCACTTTCCAGAAGTTTGTACAGTGCCTCTGATGCCCTATTCTTTGCTATTGCAACTTCTTTCTTAGCTTCTTTGTTAGCCAAGCAGTAGTCCTTCCTAGCCTGGTCAGTCTTTTCTGTCTCCCACTGCTTCCTGCACTTTTTCTTTTGATGACTTCCTGGACTTCTGCATTCCACCACCAGCTTTCCTTATGTAACTTATTTCCATGCCTGGCTCAGCCACATATCTTTTCTGTAGTCCTAATATGTGCTGTTTTTAGGTGCTGCCATTCTTTTTCAACTCCAGCTATTTCCTCCTCTTCTTGGGGTGCTAGAGCCCTGAGTAATTCCTTGAACTGTTGTACTTTCTCTTCAGTCAACTTCCAGGTCTTCAGCCTGGTCTCCGTTGACCTTAGAGCCTTCTCTGACCGCTATTTGCAGCTGATTGTGGCAACTTGAGGTTTATGCTGTGGGTCGACTGGGGATGACTTTGCAATCATGGATTCTGCCCCATTGCCTTTTCCTTACTAGGAGGAAGTCCACCTGAGTTACATGTTGGCCACTCTTGTATGTGATCTTGTGACTGTCTCTCTTTCTGAACCATGTGTTGGCAACTATCAAGCCATTTGCCTCTCCTTCTTTATTCTTGTTGCCCCACCCATGTGGACCCAGACAGTCCACATATCCTGTTCTGTCTGTCCTAATATGTGCATTCAAGTCACCCGTTATCAACACCAATTCATGTTGTCCTGCTTTATCTAGTAGTTCTGAATGCACTCTTTTCTTCAGTATCACAACCCTGCTGTGGGGCATAGGCTGAGATTATGAATACAGCCCTATCATTACACTGGGGCCTGACTGCCATGAGTCTGTCATTAATTCGGATGATATCCCTTACTGCCTTCTGAAGCCTCTCTCTCACAACAATTCCTACTCCATTTCTAGCCTGCCCTCCACCTGAGTAGTAGACTCTGGATCCCAAGCCAAGTGGCTTTGCTGCATTGCCCTTCCATCTTTTCTCCTGGATACATAGGATATCCAGCATCCTCCGTATCATCATGTTATCCACTTCCAAGCTGTGTCCTGTCAGTGAACCTACATTAAGTGTAGCAATTCTCAGTTCATGTTTGGTAGATTAGTTGGTTTTACGTCCGGCTTTCGCTCAACAAAGCTATCCTAGGTAACCCAGGCTGGGCAACTAGACACTGACCAGCTAGTAGTGTATTGACCCAGGGATGCTGGGCTTTATGCGGGAACGCACTGGCCAACAGGGGCACATAAACCCCTCCCACCGTTAGCACAGGTCCCTGGCATGGGTCAGAGTAGGCCGGGTCCTCAACCCACTTATCACCGGTAATTACCCATGCCCATTTTTGGTGACATTAGTCAACATGACCGAATCACCTAGAGCCATATTTTACACCGCTGAGTGGCTAGCCCTGCCACGGTGTGCAGTCTGTGATCCATATTTTCCTATCTTGAGGATACTGTGCATCACAGTGTCTGTACAACTCTTCCCCCTATAGGGCACCATGTAGAGTCTGCGCTGTTGCCCACAGTTCCATTCATTGGTGAGTTTGAGATGGAAACATTCAGCATATTTTTCAGACATAGGAGAAACCCCATGGAGACACAGGGAGAACATGCAAACTCCAAACAAGCATTGGTCGGAGGTCAGGATCGAATCTTGTACCTTGTGCATGGGATGCAAAGACCTTAACCACTAAGCCATCTGGTCTCTCATACCCTTCAGAAAATTCATGCTAATGCAAAACCTGTTATTCTATCAACTTTCTAAATCTGTAAGAGCAATATTTCAAAATTGTCCCTATTTGTACCACTTTTTTATGGCTTTGTCCAGATTTCTTACTCTAAGAGGTTGAGAGGTATGGTGTGTTCATGCATGTGTACAAGCACGCACATGTGTGTGTGTGTGTGTGTGTGTGTGTGTGTGTGTGTGTGTGTGCGCGCGCGTCTGTGTGTGTATATGTTTGTGTGTGCGTGTGTGTGTGTGTATCTATGCATATGTGTGTGTGTGTGTGTGTGTGTGTGTGTGTGTGTGTGTGTGTGTGCGTGAGCGAGTGTGTGCGTGTGTGTATGCACGAGTTTGCTCATTGTCCATCTTCTTCATCCCTGTATCTGTTGCATCTGCTTGCTTCATTTTGTCACTTTCTTTACCAATTCATATTGTTTATTGACTTCCTTCTGTACTGCACATCCAGTCCCATACTTCCTTATGGTATATTGTTAACTTCATACATGTTTCCTTTGGCATGTGTTCCCCCTCACAAGAACTACATAAACATATTTATTATTTATTATTATTTATTTATTCATAGGTTCATAGGTAGGTACTAGGTTATCGGCCCAGGGGCCTAAGTAAGCCTAGCCAACAAGGTTCCCTGGCTTATGCCACCCAAGAAAGTTATTTTCCTGTGCCCCTGTCGAGTAGAGCCACAGAAGTGATCTCTGGGGTGTATTTCCTATTTCCCATCCACTCATCAAGATTTTTCTTGAAGAGTGCTAATGAGGAACTTTGCTTGACATAGATGGGTAGCTTGTTCCAGAGTATGGGAAGTCTCTGGGACAGGAATCTATCCCTCCAGCATGTCCTGTTTATTGTGGTGACACGGTTTAGGTCCCTAGAGTGTGTGGCTCGGAGGGATTGGGATTTCTTTAAGTGTAGCATGTCCAACAGCTCTGGGTCTGACATAGCATTATATGTTAGGCAGGGAATCACCTCGGAATAGGCGATATGCTACGGAGTTAAGCTGGAGATTTTTGAGACGTTCAATGAAGGGCGTCTGTTTGAGGCCAGTAATCCTCTTTGTGAGGTACTTCTGTGGCCTTTCCTGCTGCTGCAGATGTCTTGTGAGGTACATTCCAATAGGGACATTGTACTCTATAATGGGTCTAATGACTGTCGAGTAGAGGAGAACAATGACCTCTTTCTTCCTGGATGAGAACCCTTTTGTGATGAGGTGTGCCATGTAGAAGAAGTTCTTGACTACTATGGCGATGTGATTATCAAAGGAGAGACTACTGTCCACCTGGGTCACAAGGTCTCTTATCACACATTCGGCATTATGTAGACTGCCGCCTATGTGGTAGTTCATGCATACCGAGTTTTTACCAAAGAGGATGACAATGCATGTTTTGGCACTGACATTGAGGCCATGGCTTTGACACCAGGCATCTGTCTCAGTGAGGCCCTTCTGTAGGATGTCCACATCATTTGGGGACTCAGCTATAGCTCCTAGTTTGCAGTCTCTGCGAACTTCATTAGCCAAAGGTCTTCTGTGTTAGCCTGTACTTCAGAGAAGTAGATACCAAACAGGGAGGTCCCAGGACTGAACCCTGTGGTGCTCCACTTGTCACTGGTTTGAAGTCAGATTTGGAGTATGCAACTTTTACACTGTGGGTTCTGTCAGTGAGCCAGTTGGCAACCCATCTTGTGATGTAGGGATTTCTACCTAGTTTAGTAAGTTTATCTATAATTCCAGAATGGGGGATGGTGCTGAAAGCATTGACGAGGTAAAGATAGGCTGTGTGAACCACCTTACCCTCATCTACGGCTTTGGTGACTGCCTCATAGAAGTTGATCAGGTTCAGGAGGCATGATCTGCCTTTCACAAACCCAAACTGGGTGGGGTCCAGAGTTTGGAGGTTACCAATGTCTTTATTTATAAGTTCCATGATGATTCGTTCCATGGCCTTACAGACCATGCTCATCAGGCTAATAGGGCAATAGTTCCCGGGATCAGTGGTGGTTCCCCCTTTGTGGAGTGGGATAACTGTTGCTGTGTGCTATTCAGTGGGCACAAAGCCTGACATGAGACTATGACTGAACATGGTGCTTAGCTGGGGAGCCAGTTCGTTCTGAAGCCTGGGATGTTGTCTGGTCCCATGGATGCTGTGTTTTTGGCTTTAGAGAGTGCAACTTTTACTTGCGTAGTTGTGATTACAGGGACTCTGCATTCTTCCTGTATAGATATGGGCCCTTTAGGGGTAAGAGGGGGGTAAAGTTAAAACTGAACCTATCTGCCATGATGTTGGCAATATCAGTTAGTTCTGTAATTTTCGTGCCGTTGTGCTGTAACTCAGAGCAGATCTGGCTGTTGCCATTGAGATTCTTGACATAGCTATAGAATGCTTTGTGGTTGTCCTTAGAATCAGTGGCAATTCTGGTTTCATAGCTAGCTTTGGAGGATCTTATAAGGGATCTCAATTTCTTACTGAGGCTAACTAGGGAGTGCCTCCACTCATGGGATTTTACCCTCTTTTGCAACAGTTTTTTCCTTCTGTTGTAGAGTTTGTTTATGGCAGGGGACCATCAGATTGGCTTCCTTTTTTTGGAGGATAGTGTCTTGGTTCTCTTTTGGATAGCATGATCCACGCACCCATGTAAGTGCTTATAGAGTGCATTTGTGTAAGATTCAGCAGTTGTAACTGTATTGTCCATCTGCATGGGTGTCATGAAGTTCACCACTTCAGTCTTAAGAAGCATGAAGTTGGCTTTGGAGACATTTTTTACCATGGTTTCCTTAATGGAGGGGTGGGGTGTGGATATCTAGAGTGATTAGATTATGGTCAGATCTGACCAACGAGGAGTTGACTTCAGGTGTGGAACACCGGTCACTCATGTTGGTAATGACATAGTCTGGGATATTGTTGCCCCTGGTGGGGGGTGTGGATAAGTTGATCCAGGGCATTGGAATTTATGAATTCCAGAAATCGTTGAGCGAAGGAGTTGGTACATGAGTAGTTTTCCCAGTTAATGGTGGGGTAGTTGAAATCACCCATTATTAGGGTGTTTGGTTGAACCCCAATATTTTCCAGTATAGCAAGAAAAGAGGAGTTGGAATCCTGGGGCATGGTGGGGCATCTGTAGCAAGCTACAATTTGGACTGCAGTTTTGCCCAGAGTTAGTTGCACTTGGATAACCTAGACTGCATTATGCTGAGCAACTAGCCCGGACGTGTGGATATCCTTAATGAATATGGACACACCTCCACCTTTGGTGTTCCGGTCAAGGTTAGATGACCAAAAAGTGTGGTATGAGTTATAGCCTGGTAATGCAGGGGTGCTCTCTGGAGCCTTGAACCAGGTCTCAGTCACTGCACAAATATTGATGTTCTCCATTTTAAGGAGTGTGTCGAGGGAGTGCATTTTGAGATTTAAACTTCTAGCATTGAGTAGCATTACCCTCAGTTTTTGCTTGCCTGTTCCTGTTACGGTGGTGAATTTGTCATTTGAACCTTGCCTAAAAAAAGCAATATAGGGGCGGCAAGAGCCTTAGCCAGTATCCGGAATCCCAGGGGTGACAGGTGTAGGCCATCTCTGGCAAAGCATCGTGGTCTGTCGACCATGTCGTCCCAGGCAGACAGATACTGGATCCCCTTAGAATGACACCAGAAGCTTAGCCAATTGTTGAAGTAAGTCATTTTGTCCTTGTACTGCGGTATCATTTTGGGTGATGGTAGGATGCTACTCAGGGCTAGGGTCATACCTGTCTGGGCTACAAGATCAAACAGCTGCTCCATGTCTACTTTCATGTAGTCCAGGGAGGTACATCTCAGGTCATTCACACCAACATGAACAATGACAGAGTCATATTTGTACTTGTTGTGGAGTGATCTGAGTGCGTGGGTTATGTGGCGGATCCTGCCACCCGACAGGCAGCTGACAGCTTTACAAACAGTGTGACAGTAAAAACCTTATTTATCAGGCCCTGTAAGGCAGGCAATTTTAGTTTAACCGTGCAGGTTAGTTAATAGCAATAAAATACTGTAAAATGTAAGCAGCAGGCAATAAAAAGTGCTATATATAAATTACTAGAAGCAATAACTAGTAAAAATAAGCAAAAAAAAAAAAAAACAGGATACTTATTATTTTATTTTACATTTGTTGACCGGGATTGTCCGAATGGATACATGTCCATTTTCAGCAGAGGCCCAGGGAGAAAAGCTCCAAACTTACAAACAGATAAAGACAAGCAAGTTACAGTATATGCACAAACATATTGTATTAACATGCAAGTTACAGTCTCACATTTCAAGCCTATGAAGAATACAGTTTATATAATCATGTTACCAAACATTGGTAATTCCTGCATCTTATCATTGCACAGGGTGTGTTGTGGTACAATATGTGACATGTTGCTCCTTGTGTTATTACATGCTGTGCTCTACATTTACACCTGCCTGCTCTCACATACCCGGCTATGCTTTTGAACTCTTCTGGTATGGTATAGTAGACATTTCTGCAGGCAACCTCATACATGTTACCACTTCACACCTCGCCTGCTTGTTTGCATGATGCCTGTGTTGGCAAACTTCTAGTGCTGATGCTTCTGTACATGTTATTCCAGCATTATATACCCACTTTTACAAGCTGCCTTGCATATATTATCTGTTCAGCATGCTTTCGGTACCAGACGTATTGCTAACAAATTTTCTGGTTTTGCATGCTATGCATTTGTCTGATCTACAGGACTATGTCAGCCTGACATCTAACATATATCATGCCTGTTTATTGTATATGTGCTGACTGAGTGCTTGTCTTTGGTACTCTGTTTGTTTCTGATACATAAATCACACATTAGTACTTTTCAAAATTTTTCAACATTACTTATTTATTTAAAAGGAAGGCATCTGGTTACTAGAGAATTTTTTCAATTATGACCTTGTTACAAGAAAATAAAAAAATACTGTAAATGGTATTAGATAAGCTTTACTAAACAATAAGCTGTGAGAAATGCATTACTGTTAAAAACAATGTGCGGATGCCAGCAAAAATGTACACCAAGACCAGAACCAAGGCCACACCATATCTGGGCAGCTATGCACAGCTATGATTAACATAGTAATACATTTACTGACGGATATATTAAACAAAAACCTTTACACCTCTTTTAAGTTAAAGTTAATACAGGAATATTTTAACATACAAGGGACAGGGTACTGAAATTACTCTAGAAGTGTACTGTACTGTGTGAAAGAGTGTATGCATGCCCACAAAAGTCGATTTAAGTGAACTTGGAAAACTTTTGCTGTAATGACTTTTTAATAATCCACAATTATCAAAGTTAACCAATTTACAGATTTTTGAACCAATGGATAATTTTGGTTTCAGTGTCACTTGAAGGCACTTGCCTTCCATAACAGTATTACAATGATGTTTTAGTGTGGGAACTTAAGTCACAAATCAGCATTACTCAGCATTCAGCAGCCTAATTTCTTACGAGTTACCTTACTACAGGTGATATAATTACAAGCAATATGCATACCAACGTAGGAATTACAGTTCTCTTTTTTGACTGTTTTTTTTCTGGATTCCTTGCATAACACATTAGAGATTCTGTGACAGTTTCCCAACATGATATGAGCCTTAGCTATAATTTTGTTAACGTGGCATCTATACACGGCACTTGTTTAGCCTTTTGTGCTTTAATTTAACATTGTCTCATTTCCTGCTACCAGCATGTCTAATGCTCCTTTTGTTGGACTGCATTATGCTGTCTTCCTTGGCATTCTTTTTGGTGGCTGTGCCATTGCTGTATAGGCATTTGACCTTAATAATGCTTTAATTGTTGCTAAATCTTCAGGAATCCTAGCATATAAGAGTAGATGGCTTCACTCTCCAAGTACATCTGTGATAGTAGCTTGTAGGTAAAAAAGATAAAATGAAAATGTAATATTAGTAAAAAATGCAGGCACATATTTTCAGTAAATAGTCTTAATGGAGACAGTCTTTAAGGGCTTTCATGCTGTCATAATGTCTTTTAAACTCTGCACATGCAAAACATCTTAAAAATGGCATTTATATCACGCTATCAAAAGATGAAAATAGTGAACGCTATGCCATCGAAACTAAAATATCTAAACCACATTATATTGAACATTTAGAACAGCAAATTTTTCCCTTGGGAAAAAATTTGCTATTCCGAAACACATACACACAACACAAGTACACCTAAAAAACATCAATCCACACACATACACTTATAATCCTACAACTAACCCTTCACTAAACTGTACATACACTACTATCTATCCACTTACCTTAACCCAAACCCTAACCCTAAGGTCCGTCACTATAGCACACGCACCTAACCCACGCCCTAACCCTAACTCACCTAACCCGTGCCCTAACCCTAACTCACCTAACCCACTCCCTAACCCTAACAACCACACAATCGCACACTTACCTGAACCTGACCCGTAACTTTCCACCACAGTGCTTAAAATAGTGAAGCCACCGAACCAGCCAACCGAATTCTTTCCCTAGGAAAGAATTCGGTGTTCTGCAGTTTTGCTACTTTTAGCGTTTGCTCAAAATGGGTCGATATTAGAACATTCGAAGTTTTAAAACTTCGATGTTCTGATATACACCCTAAAAATGATGTGAGAGTGATGGCAATATAGGTGTATGTCAGGCATGGTGATGGTTCAGTGTTTAATGTTGCTGCTGCTGTATCTTAGCTCTGGAGTACACAGTTTGAAATTAGGATATGGATGGAGATTGCATGTTCTATTTACATTTATATGGATTTTCTCCTGGTACTCTGGTTTTGCCCCAAAGGTATGGTGCATTAGCCGAGTGTTTGCTTTCTCCCCAAAATGTTTCCCTAAAGCTTTATTATGTATTTATTTGCCCTAGGCTTACCATTAAAATAGGATTTCAACTGACTGTGAGTAACTTTAATAACATAAAAGATTCATTTCTAAGAGGCTATAATATAAATAGAGGCTGTTGTATTAAACTAAATAAAGACTGACTTCTGTTAAGTTTAACATTTACCAAAATGTGCATCTACTTCTAGTCTTGTTAATACAGAACTATTTCCTGCAAAAGGCAATAATTGCTCTCTAAAAAGATGTTTGCAGGAAAGCTTTGCTCCTAGTTTTACCATGTAGCTGTGGCAGATCATTAAATGGCTTTCTGTACTGCATGACTAATTTCCTGTTTTCTTTGTTCCAACAGCCTTTTACACATGATAACAGAATTTCTTAGAATGGAAGAAAAAGATAGGGACACACGTTTATCCAAACACCAGATCTCCCAAGTGAATTTTTCTACTTTGTTATTGCACAAATGACAAAGTTAACTTGGCTAAGGAGTTTGTTGCTATGCACAAGTGCCTGAAACTGCTGTTTAGATAAAAGCATATCTGTGGTTAGAAAGAACTTACATTTTGTAATAAAAATAGCAAAGAAAACAGCGAGTGTTTTTTAAGCAGTGGCCACTGTTTGTGGCAGTCCCAACATATTGTCATTTTATGATGTACGTATGTGAAAGATTATATTCATTTATTTGCCTTTACTGGGAAAGTCTGACTGGGTGTAATTCCTTTCTAGTGGAAACCTGGGGAGAAATGTACCACATTATATTACATTTGTACAGGCATTTATTACAAACTATTATTGAAATATCAATGAGAATCAGAAAAATAGCTACCATCAAATGCAAGTCTCCAGGCCCAAAAAACAAATATAGTCCAAATGTAAACAAACCAAATTATTATTGAAATATACTATATGGCACTGAGGTATATATGATTTAACAGGTGATCACCATGTGAACTAGACTGCATAGTACTTGCAATAGTTTAAGATCATACACAACCTTTGTATATAGTTTCATTGTAATTTTAGTACACAATGGATGAGGCATATGTATATTTTATCTGAAATTGGCTGAGACCAGTAAACTGGAGATAAGGTGTAAAGAGTTTATGCTACATTTAATCTGAATACATAAGGAGGGACCTTAGTAATGGGGTTATGCAAGGGTAAGATGGAGTGCTGGTAGATATGTTTTCACTGGGATTCTAAAGTATAAATGGAATAAGATTAAAATACGAAGACAGCATACTAAAGGGGTTGTTACAAATGCAGGACCACTTGGTTGATAGGCATGTTTTCAGTGAGATTTTAAATAGTAGAAGAGGTATTTCTGTTATTGATAGGCACAGATTTCCACAGTTTAACAATGTATACAGAGTATAAACAGTCACATTACAATTTTTTAATTTTTGAATAAACACTAGATGCTTGTTCAGTGAGTGCAGTTTTCTGTGGAGTGTGTAGCAGTTTAATAATTTGCTGATGATAATTCCCTTAACCCGCCCCTAACCCTAATACATACATACATATATATATATATATATATATATATATATATATATATATATATATATATATATATATACATATGTGTCAGGGCTGTGTGTGTGTGTGTGTGTGTGTGTGTGTGTGTGTGTGTGTGTGTGTGTGTGTGTGTGTCAGCCAAATGTCAAAAAATGAGCAGTTCTTTTGGAGGTGGAATGAAAGTGGATCACCCAGTTGAAATGCACAATAACACTGATAGAACATTTCAAATCTACACAAACAGTAACTAGATGTCAGGTGTAAACCTTGCATCCCACAGCTGTAAGATAGCAGCATTACCCACTGCAACACTATGCCATCCACTCTCTTGGCAGTGCTACCTGGTGGAATTACTATTTTTTTTCTCCTTACTTGCCTCACTTTACCTGTTCAGTGTCTGATTGTAGCCCCTGGTTTCTCTGTCCATCATCCCCAGATTACTCAACTGATCCTTGCTAGGTAAATAACCCTTTACTGGGTGGGTAACTGTACTCCTCAGGAAGTTGATCTCCCACTGCTTATTATCTAGACCAAAGGGAGTGGGAAGTTGTAGATTTGCAGTGGTGAGTCATCATTAATGCAGTAGTTAGTTAAATACTAAACTGGGGGCAGCTACTCCAGTGATGTTAGGGCACTACCCCTTTTTGAAGAGATGGCCTGTGAGATTCTCATCCCTCCCAGAGATGGTACAGTATGTGAGTACTCCAAGCTTCCCCTCCTGGGAAGGCAGAGCTGGCCATCAGCTGCTTCATCTCCCTCTGACCAGTGGCCTGAGTCTATTCCCAGACTGGAGTTGTCAGACAGCACTACAGAGAAGCACCCTGCCTCTGCACCATAGAATTGCCATACTGCCTGCCAGCTTCACTGTCAGTGCCCATAAAGAAAGAAATTCATACACTTCGACTCAAGTACATGCTCTGACAAATGCCCAAAATGGTTCTGTTAGGAAGTAGAATGCTGATCAGCATAGTGAAGACAATTCCTGGAATCACCAATGGCTTTTAAGAAGATATATAACTATTATCTGAGATTATAAGAGACATACACAGATGCATATAATTATACTATCCATATATACATACATAAACACACACACACACACACACACACACACACATATATATATATATATATACACACACACACACACACACACACACACACACACACACACACACACGCATATATTTATATATATATATGTGTGTGTGTGTGTGTGTGTGTCTGTGTTTGCACATTAATTTAGTAATATGAGTAATATGAGTGTGTGTGTGAGTGTGTGTGTGTGTGTGTGCATGTGGTAGGATAGTCATATAAAACAAGTGCAATCATTGCTATGTAAAGATTTCCTGAAGAAGTAGTTCATTCAAATGGATTTCTCTATTACACAGAATATTTGCAAATCTTATGGCTACATGGCTGTATGATTAGCTATCAAAAATCAAATACCCCAAATGGAATGATTTTTTGACTCATGAATATACTGAACCATAAAGTGGTAAAACTCCAGACCACATAATAGTAGACATGGGGAAAATAGGCAGTTATATGTCGAATGATTAAGGGTAAAAATGTCAAGAAGTAATTTAAATGAATAAAACCAATTGCCAAAGGCACCAAATATGTATTTCAGCAAGCATTGCAGCCACAAAATATAAGAAGTTTCTTGTCCATCATTTGGGATGATTATACCTCTGCTGGAGCAGGATCATGTCAACACCATGTCTTCTACATCGTACTACCCAAACCTAACCTCCTTTGAGGCCATGCTGATATAATAATTCAGTAAGAATCCCACAAATACTATTTCCACTTTGTATACATCCTTTATCCTTGGTCTATAGGCCCTGCACTGCCAGCTGTAACCCACAGAATAGACTTTCCACTGAGCTCTACAATCTAATCACAAAACGAATCCCAAATATTTTAAAATGAAATTCAAGGCTGTATGAGCTCTTTGCCTTTTCTCATATCAATTTCTTGACTGAAATACTGTGAATAAATATATATAATATCAAATATATTCATTCATACACAGACCATTCCCTATTTAGCATTCCAGACAATTGACATGCTAAGATCAGAATGAGACAGTTTGAAAGTTTAATCTTGATATTTAACAATATTACTGAATAACAATGTAAGCCAGGATTCATGGTACTAAAAAAGATACCTAAAATTTTCATATGTGGAATCAGGGAAAACCTATGTAAACCCTCTGTTATGTTGTGGAAAAACTTGCATGTGAACATCTTGATCTATGATGACAGGCTGTAGTAGAAGCAGTTCACAAACAGAGGGAGTCACAGCAGGCCCAAACAATTTAAACATAATCAGCATGACCAGTTTTCTATGCAAAATCATGGAGAGAGTCATAATTAAACATATTTCAGATGGCATAGGAGACATGGGAAGGTCTTACCTTGTGAACCTTGTGACATTCTTTGTAGACATAGCAACAACACCTGATGGAGAGCTAACAGAGCATATTGATTATTTTGTTCTTACCAAGGCTGTAATGAAAGGAGATACTGCCAGCACAGTTAGCTGGAATTTTGTAAATGTCATTGGTGAATATCAAAATGATTTATATAAGATGCTTGTGTTACAAATGTATTAGAATTGTATGCCATGTGTATATCAAACTGCTTGTACAGGTGTGTGTGTTGAAAAGGTATTTGCAAAGTGCTGTTTGAAATGTAACCACAGTGTGCCCTACTGGAAAAGAACAGAAATGTACATACACTATTGTAACTGTTTAAATGTATATATTCTAACAGTGGAAACTGGAATACAAGAGGTTAACTTCAGTCCAGCAAACTTTAGAAAAATAACTGAAATTAAATTACTTTATGGCTAGGCCAAAATATGGTATCTTTCAGTTTTCAATGCAGCAAGAGACACAATGTCTGTACTAGGAAACTTTCTGTATTGTCTTTAGGGTGAAATAATTACTAGTCTTGAAAGCATGAAGGAATGCAATTGTTTTATGACTTCCAGCATCTGCCAGAGATCTGAGGAGAAGCCCTTGTCTGTATATTTTTACAGGTAGATGCTAAATATGGCCTGCTTAATTAATGGTCATTTTGCCTGGGAACTAGGGTCAAATGACAAGAAGTGATGCCATTCTGCAAACTATCCCAGCAGTAATATTTTAGATATTATTTTGAGAAATTTCTTAGTGAGACAGAGCATTCTGCATTCTGTCTTGGACCTGACAAAAACTAGAAGATTCATTCACCACATCTGCCTTGCTCTATTAGTAAGGTATTAGGTTATAGTATAATTCTCTTAGATTCAGTCAGGAATATAGTGAAGCTTAGTTTATATATTTTTCTTTACTTATTTGAGACTGTCCTGCAATGTTGTTTTAAATATTTTCTGTGGCTTTGAACTCTGATATCACTGTGAATATATATTTAGTATTCTCCTGTTCTTTTATTATTTATTATTAAATATATTTAAAGCTTTTATTGTGGCTGATCTGTGTAGAGATATTGATGAGGACCATGAACTATGGGTGAAAGCGCTTAACCGTTTCCAACTAGTCCGTCGTTATTTCATTTATTGTGTGTCTATCATTATTTTTTATTTTTTATGTTGTAGGCAAGTAGCGGTTGTCTGTATTAACCTCAGATATGCAATTGAAGAGGTTACTCAGTCACTTTCGAGCATTTTGTCAATAAACCAGTGACTTTTAAATGGAGAGGTGTGCTGTATTTAACTTATGAGACATAAGTCACTGCAATGAGGAGTTCATTCTGAACACAAGCCATTTGGAATCATTATTGGTTTTTGTGATAGTTCGTTTCCAGTTATGGTGTTTACTTCAACAGCAAATATATACTTGAACTGGTAACAGTTTGGCTTTTTATGCAAGTGGTGTTTACAGTTTGATTGGTGTTCGATCACTTATCGGCATTCCCTGGTATCGAATAAATCCTGTGGAATCCACATCCCTTACTTAAAAAATGTAACCTGCATGCAGTGCATGACAGCATGCTGGGATAGTATAAATCATACCAGAGGATGATCTGCAAATGTGTCCCAGAAGACAGCCAGCTAGATGCTAATCCACCTCTCTGACCAGGAAATAATAGATTAGATAGATATACAGATGAATAGATAAATAGATGGATAGATAGATAGATAGATAGATAGATAGATAGATAGATAGATAGATAGATAGATAGATAGATACCTGATGCTGAATGGTAGAAAAATAGGAAGGAGTGGCCACTGGTCAATTGTCAGTTGGTGTGATCAACCTCATTATTAATATCATGGCAACACACCCTGGTAGCATGCTTCAGTATGGAGGGAAAGCAGTCTGATGGCCACTTTCCAAAATGGTGAAATTCCTGAGGGACTACTACTCAGTAAATACAGGACCACAACTATGACATAAGCAGAATATTGACCTGTCATCATTAAGCATGAGGACTAAGTATGTGTTATCTCCTTCCCACAAATACGTGATGGCAGTTATCCACTGAAGCCTTGGCTAATGATGTCATACAGACCCCCATCAATCCCTGACAAGGATGCATACAACAGAGCACACACCATGACATGAAACACCACTGGGCATGTGTTTTGCATACAGAAAGCAAGATTCAGATGTTTGGACACATCCAATGGTGCACTATAATACACACCAGAAAAGCATCACAGATGAAGAGTGTGTTTGACATGCTACACAACATGATAATAGCAAAACATGGTGGCTTGCCAACTCCAGGTGTGGGTGACCTACTCCAAGAACCCCAAATGTCTGATGATGACATATAAAAGTTGTCACAGCATGATAGGGAGGACACATGGATGAAAAGAAATAGGTGTGGGTATGGAGGATGTGGCCATATGTCCTAGGTCAGGGAACATGGCAGTGTCTGACACACACACCTTTGAGTCGTGACAAGCCACATGTACAACTGTACATAGACTAAACAGTAATATTCATTTGATGCCTCACAACAGCAGCACAGAACATGGCAAATGGAAAGAACCCATTAGTTGTCCACATTGAACATCATACATAACAGAAGCAACAGATATACTAGTAAGGACATATACACAAAACTCAGCAAGGAACACATCTGAATATATACAGAGGAAACATCAATGTAGGAAGTCTCTCTGCTAGGAAGATCACCAAAGAAGACCACACAGGCAAAGGTGTGTGGTATGTGCACAACAGAAGGTGTCATTGGACAGGTAGGATATTGTCATACAGATAACTAGCATTGGAAGATAGCTATAAAACAGAAAGTACCAGAACAAATCTAGGCTGAAGAAGTGTATTGGAATGTATTAGCCCAAACAGAACCAGAAAGCTGAGGCTGCACACTAATACTGATGCTTTACACATAGCATTGTATGTTGTGAAACAGTGTGCGACAACACAAGAAAAAAGCATACAGCAGCATGAGTAATTACAAACATCTCAATGACTGTCCAAAAAAAACAAAACAAACAAAAAAAAAAACATAAGAACAAATAAGCATGTTTCCCATGCTTGACATACAATGTCAAACAGAAGACAATGATTTGATGCACAGGTTATTGATGCAACATGACTCAATTAGAGGTAAGAATACGGCCAATCATGCAGTGCATCAATGACATTGAGTACACAACAAACATGGAACATGCATCAATGTTGGGGATATAGTAACACATGTAAATATGTGTGGAATCAATGGGATATGGGAAGACACACATGGAAACTAAATGTCAGCATGAGGATTGAAAATAGAAACAGGTCCACAGAAGTGCAGTGAGGGCTGAGGTCAGGCATGTTCAGTACCATTTAAAATGCCATAAGTAACACAGGTATACATACAGAGGCATATGTGTGCATGCAGGAATGGCAGAGAACAAGGAAATGTGTAATGTAGCAATAAATGCTGGATGACAAAGATAACATGCTGTTAACCATGTATATATGTGCTATATGTCAACTAACAAGTGATGCAAACATAGAAGCCTGAAGCCACATATAGTATTACTGTTGTCAATATATGTACTAATGTATACTAATGACAAATAAGTACTATATATCACAACTTGAAGCTATTCATTAAGGTGAGACAAATGGTCAGAAAAATCCTGTTGCATCAGATATTTGAAAAAATGCCTACAGATTAATGAGCCAGTTGTCAACACAGTGGTCATCATTGCCACAGGCTCAGAATTACACAACATGGCACACATTGGATCAAATATCAGTGTTACTCTAACTCAGTCTAGGGTGCCTTGCTAATGGCTTACACTGTGGTTCTGGCTACCCTTTCCATGTCTGTAAACACTCAGCCCACAGTACTATAATGAGGAGCTGGATGTGGGGACACTAGCATTTTTGGACACAGTGTGGATAAGAGCAATACTGTGATGTGATAGTCTGGACATGACTGCTGGGCTCACAGATGAGTGACTAATAGCAAATATGCATGCACATTGCTGCACAGATATTAATGTCCGAGGGTCATGTGTGGGTCTAATGACAGGGGATCTGCCTCTCCCCACTGGAGGTAATCTGCTTAGTACTGTTAAGGCATGTAACACCTGAACTGCACTGCTCTAAGACCGCTTGAACAAGGCTTTCAACACAGCTTGCAGTAGATAACACACTGTCACACTGTGTAACATAGACAGCTGGTGTGCTACCCTATCAGTGGCCCAGGCAAGTGCATGCAGGTCAGAGCCATGACGTTGTTGTTCATGTGCCTGTAATAGTAAGTATGCACCTTCTGACGTGTATATGCACATCAGCTACACTCCCACATGTAGTCTGAGGGGCAATTTAAGTCCATTGTGGGAAGAGTTACTATCACTATCAGACTCTACATGATAAAGTGGGTCATGGTTATCATCATATCTGTCATATGATGTCCCATAGCATCAGGATGGCCAACTGTATTGTTCTCTCTTTTGGAGGCTACACCACGAACCACATGGTTGTCCCATTTTGAGCTGGACAAGGAACATAATGCAGTGGCCTATGTATCATGGCCCATATTATCACAGTTAGGCACATCACATCCCACCTCAGGGTCAGTGGAGTGGCTATTGGCGGAGTCAGGTATTGCACATTCTACAAAAAGAGACAGATGGCACATGTCACATACATTCACAGAAGTCACATGCTGCAGCATTGTACTGAAATCTGGGACAACTATATAACTACAGTGTTAAGGCTGATAAGGACTTACCAGGTCATCATGGCTGTGGGTGATTCAGGGAACCTATTTAGCAGATATGTGTCATTTAATTAACATATCAAATAAATAAGACAGACAAGGTCAGTGCAACTACTAAAACCTTACTGATATGTCCTCCTGTGACTCCACAAAAGAGTTGAAATGCCACTGTCATGTGAAAAGACAGACAAACACAAATCATTATTAAGCACATACAAGGCATCATCTAGCATTGTACCTGAGGTATAAGACACAGCAAATAAGATATATACATAACGGATGAGCGACAGACACAGATGTAATCATCAATGATGAAATGTTGCAACCATATAGACTACATTACCAGGTATGTCCTCCCTGTATGGGAGCATATCATCTGGCATAATGCATTTCCTGTACTATAACAAGGCACACAAACAACAACATGTGAGTATACTCTACAGTCTTAGCAGGAGGAAGAAGAATACAGCTATGGATTATACTAACAGGATATGGAGACACATACATGACAAAAGGTGCATATTTTGGCCAGATGTATCTGTGTGGGAAAGAAGGCAACATTAATATCTTAGATCACAGGTGTGCTAAACAGTGCTGCACAATATCAACCATATATAATCTTACAGGTCTGTCTGTACTTGCAACTTCTTGGCCCATGTCTTGTGATGATGTATCTGTTAAGTTAACATGGCACACAAACAACAACATGTGAGTATACTCCACAATCATAACAGGAGGAAGAGGCAAACAACAACTATGGATCACTCTAACAGGATATAGCAACACGTATGTGAGATGTATAGCAGCTGTTCAGATGTTGAGAGGCCTATGTAATTAAAAATGCAATATGTTGCTGAGAATGTATGTACAGTGTAGGGAAGATAACAGGCTATAACACTTATGCTGTGTGTCCACATCAGTTGTGGTTTCACATTCACAGCATAGTTCTGGTACTGTAACACAAATATAATATAAAGGTAAGAAGTGTGAATTAATGTCCTTATGGGATAATTGACATACACTGCAGCGCTTGTGGACACTGGACATACCTATATGTCCTGGAACAACTGGTTCAATACTTCCCCAGGTATCCAATAATCTTGGCTGGTGGTATGATATGAGACCAGGAACATCATTATCTCATCCTGAGGAGACAATGCTGGCCCACCTGCAGTGGCATTCCTCTCCTTCTCATAGTGGTGAAGTCTGCTGGCTGCACAAAGGATCATGTCAGTGGAACAGCACTGGCAGCCCTTCCTGGATCTATTGTGACCACCCACAGCATTGATCATGTGTGTGTGTGTCAGATCCATCCACACTTGATTCCCCATACAGTATTGCCTGTCCATCCAAGAAAGCCACTGCCATGCTGGCACAGAGTCTCAAATTATTATTTCATTTTCTCTGTGTGATAACTTTTCTCTCCTATTTCTTTTCAACATCTGGAAGACAGGTTGATATGTACATCTTAGAGTTTATATAGGTGATCTCCTATTGACATGATGATGATGATGATGATGCTAAAAGCATACCTCAAATGAATGGTTCACCTCTCATTTTCAGTGCATATCTATACAAAACAATACATGTCATGCATACTACTGTTATGTAGAGATAATCTGAATTGACATGAAAAACATCTGAATTGGTAATCGTTATGGCCTACCAACATCAGCACATCTGGCAATCCATTTAACAAGTTTGTACAGGTCATATAAGCAGAGGTGGGATTTAAACCCATGTCAGTGAATATTACAAGTGTCAAACCCACAACCAATGTGCCTCAACTCCAGTTCTATATCAATAGTGTTGCCACAGTTACATGCACATCTGAATACAAGTACCAGTTCTACCTCAAGAATGTAGGCTGCATCTCGGGTGTTATTGCACTCATTGGCAGACATCATAACAAATGTGACTGTCATTATATAGTATGCAACACACTTACTGAAATTTATACAGATATAGAGCTATTAAATATTAGCATATTAAAATGACCTGTTGTGCAGTCA
The DNA here is from genome assembly GCF_019279795.1 of Protopterus annectens. Taxonomy (NCBI): domain Eukaryota; kingdom Metazoa; phylum Chordata; order Ceratodontiformes; family Protopteridae; genus Protopterus; species Protopterus annectens. The sequence goes on along the minus strand of NC_056730.1, from coordinate 578,849,723 downwards.
TGGCTACATATCATGCCTCTGTTCTATTGAATGTGCTCACAACAAGTAGCCATAAAGTAGTCATAGGTTCATAGGTGTTTACTAGGGTAATGACCACATGGTCCTTTTTAAGCCTAGCCATGGATCCCAAATCTCTGACAAGTTCTGGTACCCTTGGTAAGTGCAAGCAGGGGTTTGGGAAATGAAAGATTTACAATCAGTGGTCTGGGAGATGAACCAGAGACATAGGTGCCAAACCAGGGATGAATTTCCTATTCCCCATCCAATTGTCCAAGTAACACTTGAATTGGGTTAGGGAGGAACTCTGCTTCACATGTATGGAGAGCCTGTTCCATTGATGAGGTAGTCTCTGCAATGCATACCTGTTTCTCTAGCAGGTTCTATTTATATCACAAGCAAGATTTAAGTATTTAGAAAGGGTAATTCTGGTGCTGTTTGTTTTGATGATATTCAGGAAGTCCATCAGAGTGGTGTCTGACAATGCCAAGCATAGAGCTCCTCTCAACAGCCTGTAGGAGACAGAATACAGGGATAGGGCCTCGAGGCGGTCTGTATAGGACATGTTACTTATGCCGTGTATTCTTTTAGTGAGGAACCTCTGTGGATGTTCCAATTATTTGATATGCCTGGTTAGGTACATACCAAAGGGGGCATTGTACTCAACGATAGGTCTGATAAATGCCGAATACAGTGGAACAATGACTTCCTTGGACCTAGATACCATACCTTTGTTTAAAGGTTGCGCAACCTTGAATGATTTCCTCACTACTGTAGACACATGATGGTCAAAGGCTAGATTACTGTCTATGTGTGTCCCTAAGTCCCTGACTACTGGGTCAACTCTAAGGAATGCGTTGTCAATATGATAGTTACAAGGGGTGGATGACTTCTCAAAGGATACTATTATGTATTTCTTGTTATTTAGTTTTAGTCCATGGCTCTGATACCAGTTGTTTGTCTGTTTCAGCCCTTTCTGGAGAATATTTGTGTCATTGTGGGGTTCAGTGACAGCTGCTAATTTGTAACCATCTGCAAATTTAGAAAGCCAGAGGCCAGTGACATTGATCTTAGCTTCACAGAAATAAATGCCAAAAAGGAGCAGTCCCAGGACCGATCCTGCCTGCCGCCTACTTTTATACTGTATTTATATACTGTGTACTAAACCACACTGTTGTATTGTAATTGTCTGCCTTCCTGTGCCTGTTAAATCAAATTTTATTGCTGTTTTCACTGTTTACAAAGCTCTTTTCTATTTTCACTGTTTGTTAAGTATTTGCTGGTAAGTTTTGCTGTTGCAAAGCAATCTGTTCTGCTTCTTCTGGTTTTCCCACCAAGCAGTGTTAAAATAACTGACTTGTTAGCTGTTTAACTCATTCACTCCAATGGAGCTCAGGAAGTTTGCACTGTAACTTCCATGGGCAGAGCCTAAGCTTTGTGATCAAATCATGTCCTCACATTTCGAACAAATGTTCATATCTATGGAACCATAACCATAGGAGTTATGAAAGATGCATAAATGGCAAACTCTCAGCACAAACTATTTCTGTAGTGGTAGCATTCTTCAGGTTCTAGGTCTTAAACCAAATTTTATAAGTCACAGTAAACACAATAACTATTGCATTTGTAATATTTTGTAAACAACATACAATATCTTAGCAACCACTCAAGTTACACACATACTGTCCGCAGCATTTTATTCATCTAGCTGAGACTTTCTTATGAGACTAAGGAGTTCTGTCTGTGTTACTTGGTTGTTGAAATATTTAGAAAAATGTGAAAATTGTTGGGATATTTAGAAAAATGTGAAAATGTTATATATGTATAACTTATCATAGAAACAACAGTTAATATATCTTTTCTTGTAATAGACAGAGGTCAAATATTAATGCAGTTGATGCTAACCTTGTGCAAGCTTTAAGAAAAAAGTCTTTTAAAACCTTGTACATAGCATGGTTTTGGAATTATTGATGCAAATATGATCAGGCAATATTTGACGACTACAGGTGTCAGTAGGAGGTAACTGCAGACGCACCTGCAGCCATCACTCAGATGTAATATATTAAAAACATTATTTAGAGTCTCCTTACTGATTTTTTGCTGTTTTAAATGTTTTTCTAATGTCTCACTTCTATTTTTCTTCTGTGTTAAAAATTCTCTGGTGGTTCCTGCCACAACTTGGGTAGCTAGTAGCTGTAGCTTAGTCCAGATACATGTTTGCATCTGGGTATGTTTGTAGTGGCTGTTTGTTCTGAGCACATTTTCCAGGCCATCTTGGATTGGAAAGGGCCTTTCTGCACACTAGTGAGAGGATTGTGCTGATTGGAACCTGTCTCGTGAAGGGTGATTGGTCTAGGGTTTGGAGTAAGCATCCTCACTGGTCGTCTTGAGCCTTTTAAAAGTTTATTTTCAGTTACTTAGCTTCTGGTATTTAAGCCCTGCATTTGAACACGTTTCTGCTTGTTTGTACACACTGCCGTGCAATTGTGCACTATAGCCGGACAGATTAATTCAACAGTTTTTACCTTAGAGACAGTTGTAGCACATTAGTGTAGCCCTCATCCTTAATATGTTCCTGGTAAAGAAATACTGCTAGTGAGCTGAAATCTATTAAGCTACCAACAACCCCCAAAAAAAAAAAACAGGTAGAAATATCTATCCACTGAACTCCTCCTTGATCGATCCTGAAAAACCCCCCATAGTGATAACAGTCTTCAACCTAACATTATGGACAGCTTGACCACCTTTGTTTCTCTTGCCCATCTTGTTGACTTGGGTCTCTTGAGGCAGTGTAGCAATTGCCTCTTGTACACTGACAACCCTTTACTAATAACTCACTCTAGAGAGATGTATCTACACCAAGAATCTTGAATCTATGCTCTTAACACTCAAAACAGTAACACGGAAGAGGTTGTCAACCTGCCCACTACTACACACTCGCATAGTATCACTACTCATACACATAGTACACATCTAACACAAAAATCAACATATGTGGAGGTTCTCTCAAAAAACCTGCCAAGACACCAGAGACCTCCAAAACACAGGACTGCTACAACTAATACAGTTCCCACAGGACCCATGTCACATAGCAACACCAGTGTCTCACCTTCCAAGCCAGTAAGGTGTACCACTCAAAAAGCTAATTTTCTAGTCATTGGAGACTCAGTAATGAGACACACTGATGTCCCACTCACCAGGTTGGACAAGGAGAAAGTCACAGTCAGCTGCCTGTCCAGTGCCATGATTCATCAGATCACACATGCACTCAGATCTCTCAGCAACAACTACCATTATGACTCTGTCATAGTTCATGTTGGAGTGAACAACGTTAGACTTACCTCACTGGACTATATGAAGAGAAACATAATTGAGCTCTCTGAGTACATGTCCCAGGCAGGTATGTCCCTAGCCTTGAGCAGCATACTACCCTTACCTAGAATAATGCTAAAGTATAAACAAAAAATGACTGATTTCAATAATTGGCTTAGTTTATGGTGTCAGTCAAAGGGGATCCAGTTCCTGTCAGTTGGGAAACAATGGTCGACAAACGTTTCTCCTTTGCCAGAGATGGTTTGCACTTGGCACCTCTAGGCTTTTGGCTGCTGGCATAGGCTCTTATTCCAAGTTCAGGTTACAGTGGGTAAGACCCCCATTCAAGTTATAGCCAGTTATAGAGCCTCCTCCATGGGTCTTGACATGCATGAAGCTTACTTGACCAAACTGAACACAATCCAAATATTACCGAACACTCTGGTTATGGAGGATTTCAATTATCCCACCATCTACTGGAAAACCTATGCTAGCCCTAACTCACTAGCACAAAAATTCCTTGAATTTGTTAACTCAAATGCCCTGGAACAAATTGTTCATACCCCAACAAAAGGAACAAACATACTAGATCTGGTCCTCACTAACATGTCAAATAGATTCACTACCACAACTGTCAGACCCTCATTAGTTAAATCTGACCACAAATCCATCACCTTAGAGCTGACACTAACACAAGGACTCATAATGGGCCAAATCAAACTAAAGAACTTTACCAAGGCAAACTACACCCTCCTAGGTGAGGGTATAAATGCATTCCGAGCCCCACGCCCAGCTGGAAATGGTAACTACACCAAAGGTTGCACTACAGCCCTGTACAATCACTTGCATAAGTCTATAGACATGGCTGTACGAGAAAGAATCAAAGCCAGAGCCCCAAGTGAAAACAAGCTTCATGGTGGACATCCAGCATCAACAAACTTTACAATAAATGCAAAAAGATTGCTGTCCAAGAAAACAAAGTTGAGACCCCAACAATGGAAAGCACCTTCCTCAGCCTCAACTGGCATTTAAGACAACTTGTAAAATCCTTTAAGGGCTTCTTTGAGAAAAACTTAGTAAGTACAGCCAAGGATAACTATAAGGCCTTTTAGAGCTATGTATGTAGCCTAAATGATAGTGTCTAAGCATGTGCAGAACTAGTGACCAACGGTATCACAGACACTGATGCTACAGAGATATAAAACCTGCTAGTGGATAGGTTTGGTGAAAATTTCACTCCCATATCCCCTCCAAAACTATCACAAACCTTTCCCCAACTCCTCCCCCACCCCATATATCTGAAGAACAGGTCATCAAAGCCTTGTCCAAGGCAAAAAACACAGCCTCTATGGGACCAGATGGTATCCCAGGCGGTCTTCTAAACAAGCTAAAACATGAACTAGCATCACCATTAAGTACTCTTTTCAATTATAGTATAACCACATGCTTTGTTTCTGTGGAATGGAGAACAACAACAGATCTTCCCCTCCACAAAGGTGGCCTAGCAACAGACCCATGGAATTACAGACCCTTAAGTCTGATCAGTCTCATCTGTAAGGCCATGCAACATATCATTATGGACCTCATAAATAAAGACATAGGTGACCTCCAAACCCTGGATCCTACTCAATTTGGCTTTGTCAACGGCAGATCCCACCTGTTAAATCTGGAGGATGTTTTTGAAAATGTGACCAGGGCCATTGATGATGAAAAACCTACGTACACAGCATACCTTGACTTGACAAAGGCTTTCAACACAATCCCACACTCAGGCATTATTGATAAACTTAGCAAACTCTAGGTAAACCCCTTAGTTGTAAGATGGGTTGCCAACTGGCTCACAAACCAGACATACATTATCAAAGATGACATTACATCATCCAACAGATCTGTTACCAGAGGGGTGCCACAGGGGTCCCTACTGTTTGGTATATACTTCTCAGAAGTTCAGGTCAAAACTAAGGGGCTATGACTGACCAAGTTTGCAGACAACTGCAAACTGGGTGGCATTACTGAATTCCCAAATGATGTTAGTATACTCCAGGATGGTCTTATGCAAACAAATGACTGGTGTCAGTCATGGTCTCAAACTGAATGTAAAGAAATGCATCATCATTCCCTTCAGCACAAACAATGTCCCTTTACACTATAAAATCAACAACAATACCCTAAGTACCCAGGAAGTGGTAAGGGACCTGGGATCACAAGTTGACTGTGGCCTTAACTTCGATCACCATGTGTCTGCTGTAATAAGGAAGGCTTTCTGTGTAGTACACTTGATCAGTAAAGGCATCGCCTCGAGAGCAAAAGAGGTTATGGCCCATCTATACTCAGCACTAATCCATCCCATAATTGAGTATAGCGTCCCATTTTGCATGTACCATACAAAGCACCAGCAGCAGTTGGAAAGACCTCAGAGGTTTCTAACTAAGAAGATCAAGGGACAACAGCACATGCTGGGCATAGACCGACTAAAGCCCCTGTCACTTTACTCTGTATCATATAGACTTCTTAGCTGAGATTTATGCCTGGCTTACAGAGCAATCTCAGACCCAAACCTAATGAACTTGCTGCATATCTGTAAATCAAACAGGACTAGGGCTACCTGTTCCAGGGATGTAAATATGGCCTGCAACTTAAATAGGACATGCTGGAGGGACAGATTTATCTCCCAGTGACTGCCATGTCTTTGGAATAGACTACCTATTTATGTGAAACAGGGCACCTCTAAGACACTGTTTAAGAGGAACCTGAATGAGTGGATGGGGTACCATACATTCTTACTGGGAATAGCTCCCACAACCCTCCTGGATATGGGCAGCCATTACTAAATGCAATCTTGGGTATTAACTAACATTTCTATGGTATTACATTGGGATGAAACTGCTAGGTTTGAAATGACCCTGGGTCAATAGCCTAGTAATCTTCTATGATCCGATCATCCCAAGATCCCTGAGGGATTCCACTTGTGACTGGCCTCCTTGTAAAGGTGGACTCCCTAATTATAACTTTCTGGGTCCTGTCTGTGAGCCAGTTGGCTATGTATTGGGTGATGTAAGGGTTTGCACTTAACCTCATGAGTTTGTCAACAATGCCCGAATGGGGTATTGTGTCAAATACCTTGGCCAGGTCAAGGTAGACAGTGTGAACCCTTTTAGCATCATCCATGGCTTTGGTGACCTTCTGAGAGAAATCCACTGTGATGAGTAGGCTTGACCTGCCCTTGATGAAACCAATTTGGATGGGGTCCAGTGTCTGGAGGTTTACTATATCATTATTGATCATTTCCATGATAATTCTTTCCATGGCTTTGCATATGTGACTAGTGAGACTTATGAGTCTGTAGTTTTCAGGGTCTGTAGATGGCCTACCTTTGAGCATTGGGATGATTGCTGCTGTTGTCCATTCATGAAGCACAAAGCCTGTTTGGTGGCTACAGTTAAATAGCAATTCCAGAGGGCCTGATAGGTGATGTTTCATGCTATTTAAAAGGCATCCTGGGATATTTTCTGGGCCCATTGATGCACTGTCACTGAACTTATGACGTGTGTAGATCTCCATATGTCATTGGTCTCCGTAAACATATGCCAGACACTACAGGTTATTCTACAATAACTACAGATATTTTAATTCCTTCCATATCTGTAGTTCACTGGGGCTGGTTTATTTTTATCCATACAATTGCATATGAGGAAAATATCCTTGACACTTACCCATATCTATGCAAATTGATGACCCTGTCTTCAGGTAACAGACATTATAATGCAGAGAATTTCAAAAAAACATATGCATGAAAACATGTTTCAGTTGTTTTATACAGCACAATCATAACACAGGTATGTGATAACAGCAGTGTATTCCACCAAAGAATAGCCAGGAGGTGACAACTTAAGTTTGGAAGCTAGCTGTAAGTCATCTATACCCCAGAGTGAGGTTAGTTATGTGCACACAGCTTTTAAGTATCATTTGTTCCATACATAATTAGTACAGTTCTTAAACATTCAGCGTTTTGAGTTCCATTAGTGAAAGGCTGCATACGTTCTTGAATCTTGGTGCATTAACCAATAGCTCAGTGTAAGTATACATTGTTCAGTGCAACTGCCCAGTAGCTAATGATAAATGTGAATATAGCATGTGCCTGATGCCCTCCAATAGTCTGCTGCCATCCTACATATGCCAACTTTAAAATGTAGTATTGATACATTTTCTTACGATACCATTGCTACCTGTGAATTGAGTGGGACCCCAATTAGCAGTTTTTGGAAGGCATTTTTCTACAGCTTTTAACTGCAGTAGTGAGGATGTAGATGAGAAGAGGCTTTGGCTGGTCCTGGGGCTGAAATGGTCAGAGGACAAGACCATAAATATTTTCTGACTGAGAGAGGTAAACAGTAATGCTCTAAATAACATAACCCCCTCACACAGCCTTTAGAAATTTCCTAACTTGCACAACCCCTTTTAATATACACCCATGATACATAGGGACACAATTGGGTTTGATTGCACACCTAGACTTATAAGGGCCCTGGTGCTCATTAGCCTAGTATATAATTATGTACTGTGAACCCAGATCCTCATTGTCTATGCTGGACATGAGCAGAGGATGTGAGTATAGCCCAGGAACTTTGTGAACATAAATAGGCATGGACTCCGACCATATCATAGTGCTACTACAGCTCTTCTAAGTTTCACTAATACTATAAATAAATTCAGAGATGATGGCAAAATAGTGTCTTCAGTCTTTTTAGACATGTCTAAAGCATTCAATACGGTTTCCCATCCTAAGTTACTGTCCACTCTGAATAATCTTAATATCAACCCTGATGCTGTTAACTGGTTTCAAAGTTATCTATCTAGCCGCCAGCAAGCTGTGAACTGGAAGCAAGATCTATCCCCACTCCTTCCTGTTACACTTGGAGTCCCTCAGGGTTCAATCCTAGGGCCCCTCCTCTTCAGCATATTCATAAATGATTTTAATACTGCCTCCTTTCAAGCATCTATCAGACAATGCGCAGATGATTTAACCCTCATATGTGCAGCATCCACAATAATTCAACTTCTTACAGTCACACAAAAAGCCTTCTCTGATATTGAAACATGGCTAGCAAACTCACAACTCATTCTTAACCCTAATAAAACTAAACTTATGATCTTTTCACCCATCTAAACCTATTAACCTCCCAGCTAACTTTTATATCATTGCCAGTAATAATACTAGGATTTTCCCAAATTCCCAAACAAAATTACTAGGTGTCATAATTGACAACAGACTAAAATTTGACATACACCTTTCTAACACAATCAAAAAGATTCACAAAAATTGGGAACAATGTATAGAAGCAAAAAATTCTTAACAGACACTGCAAGAATGCTAGAACACACCTTCTCTCCTCACTCTTATATGCATCCCCCATACTGACCAACCTTATAAAGTCAGAGCTAAGTAAATTAGAATCATGTTACAATAAGATTGCCAAATTTGCAACAAATTCCACACATTTAACCCATCACTGTCAATGCCTAAAAATCTTTCTTGGTTGGAACTACCTTATGTTATGAACTATAACCAGTTAAAATGGCTCACAAAACAACGCACAATCATGACAATGTACCTTCCCTAAAAAATCTTCTACAACCCATATAACAAAGACCTACTCCGAGTAACCAAAGTATCTAATACAGCAGGCAACTCTGTTTACTCTAACTTTGTTGCTAAAAATTGGAATACCCTTTCACATAGTATTAGATCCATAAGCAATCTTAATCATTTCAAAATATCTCTCAAAAGACATTTATTTGAATCCTGGCTTTGTACATGTAACACTCCAGATTAATTATTAACTTAGCATTACTTATACATTTTGCTGTATGTACTAACTCTGTTAACATATACCTTCTGACAACACTACTTTTCTATACGTAGTTACATTCCTAGCTGCAGCTCTTATCACGGAAGCATTACTAACTATGTACTACTTTGCCTAAGTGATTCTGCCTACTTAATTTCCTAACAAATATTATGTTCCTCCACATATATAAGATCAACCATATATTTGTCTATATTCAAGTGTTTAAAGTCTTGTTCTATTTGATACTATCTATATATTTTTGTTTTTAAATTTTTATCTTGTAAATGTGTTAACACTTATTTTATGTCTATAATTTCTATTACTTGATGTTATGATTTTGTATGTAAGCTTAGGCTGGAGCTTTTTTCCCCGGGCCTCCGCTGAAAATGGGCACTGTCTAAATCGGACCATCCCAGTACAAAAAAAATGTAAAATAAATAAATAAATATCTGAAACCAGATTTTGATGGAACACCACAGGTGGAAAGGGATCTACTAGAATGGGATGCAGGTCCATCACTGCTGTGATGACCTACACCATAGAGAAGCAGAGGACCTTTGTTAGAGGTCTGACACCAGCCAGCAGATGCCTACAGTAAGTCACATAATCCACAACTTAGCTTCAATAATATAACCATTATACCAGAATGAACTTGCCCTGGTAAACTCTTGGCGTACTAAAAATGGGTTTATACTGAATACTAAAAAGTGTCATATCATCACTTTTGGCAGACAACCCCTCCTCTCATCATGCTGTCTTGATAATATACCAGTACAAAACAAAATGTAGTTAGGGACTTACGTACTTGGGTTGATAGCACCCTGTCTTTTGACCATTGTGTAGCAATAGTTATCAGGCAGTCCTTTTATGCAGGCTCAGCTAATAGCCAGAATAATATCATTAGGGTCTAAAGAGGTAATTATTCCCTTATACTCAACATTGATCAGTTCAGTTATTGACCACAATGTGTCCTTTGAGATGCATCCCACTAAATATATCAAACAACCAAAAAGACCACATGTGTAAAGTCTCAGATCTACCAAGAGAGGCTGGAAGCTTTATGCCTTTATTTAGTGTCTTATAGACTTTTAAGGAGAGATGTCTCACCTACTATACCATTAAAGACACAATTTTCCTGGACCACTTGTTTCTCTGCAAGTCCGCTAGCTCTACCTGTACTAGAACTGGAGACCTAAATCTTTGCTATCAGATAAACAAAATATGGCAGAGAAATAGGTTTATAACCAATGATTCACAAACCTCTGGAATAAACTTTCCCTGCATGTTAAGCAGTGAGATTCACTGTCTTTCTTTAAACTTGAACTAGATAAATGGAAGGGTATCCACCCATTTTCTCCAGAATTGACTGGTACGACCCTCCTGGAGAGAGAAGGTGCTGCTTGAGGTAGGGTACTAGCAAAGCAAGAATGGTCGTGAAAGTCAGTGTCCTTGGACTATCCATGAATCTAAAAATGCATTAGTCCTACAAAGCCAGATTAATGATTGTTTAACTTGTTCATAACAGCTCTAGTCAACCATTCTAATTTACAGACAGTACCCCTACCCAACAATAACCCCACTGTTAACTGTTGACACCTCAGATATCTGACTGTGGTAAATTAATTAAATAATTATGAACATAATGCACCTTTAAGTTTGTTTCACACATACGGTAGCTCAAATATTCTAAATTATTTCATGCAAATACACACTAGTTCAGCAAAGCAGACAGTTTAAACTGAGGAAACAAGAGGGTTAGTTACAGACAGCCTCACCTCCACTTAGCAGTTATAGGTACTTTGCTGTGTACACCTCATCTGATTGTGAAAAAAAATTATACCTCTCAACCTCTTAGCACAAGAACCAAACAACCAACAAGTAATGACTGACAGAGGCCCAAAATCAGATATTAATTTTGTTTACATAATCAGAAAGTTGTTAGAATAATTACTTTTAAATCAGTGTGCATTTTCCAAAAGATATGATGTCTGTAACTCAAAAGTCTGTAATTATTTAGTTACTGAAGTTCTCAATGATTTGTCAAAAACACATATGGTATGAGGAACAGACCAGAAATATGATACAAAATCAGATGCATTCTGTGAAATCAGGGACAGTTGAAAGCTATGCAATTTTAACTTTCTTTCTCATGTGAACAGAAGTCACAAGTATTCTTATTTCACACAAATTAATGGAAGGTTAACTGAGCAAATGAGTAGAAGCAATAAAAAACACAACAGCCGCCAACGATTAAACCAAATGACTTTAATTAGCAACCATCTGGTACCATGGCATTTCCCCTTCAAGGATACAAAATTAAGTGCATTCACATAATTTATACCAGTTGAACCCCACCAAGTGATAGAAACACATTACATTTTTAAAGTGCATTCAACCATTAATACAGATTAATTGCTTTAAATAAATACTATCTTTACTAACTCATACATACATATATATGTATATATTATATATATATATATATATATATATATATATATATATATTATATATATATATTTATTTGAATTAAATCATGTCATTAAATACATATGTTACATAAAAATTTCTTATAAATAAACACAAAATATGTTTATTAGCTGTAAAATTAACCTATGCTGACCTCTAAATTAAGACCCATGCGGTAAAGTGTTCCATACTTCAAAATCATTTTACTCCCCAATATATGTAATTTGTGACTCAAATCACCTCCCCTGTATGAAGTAGGTGAAGCTAATATACTAAAAAAAAAAAAAAAAAAGAATCTCCATTACCCCCATGTTCATTGTTAAAGTGTTCACCTACAGGACTCCTTAAATTTCTGTTATGAATGTCACCCAAATGTTCCAAAAATCGAACTTTAAGCACCCTTTTAGTTTGGCATATATACCACTTAACCTCATTGCATCCACACTCCACAATATATATCACCCCACATGAGTTGCACGTAAACCTTCCTTTGGAAACAAATTTTCGCCCATTAATATTGCTTACAGAGATGTTCCTCAATTTACTAAATGCTTTGCATTAACCACACGCAAAATATCCTACCAAATTCTGAGGTACATTGTATAATGGTGAATTCAACAACTCTTTTAAATTCAAATGCCTCTTGTATGAAAATCTTACAAATCCAGGAAAGAATTCCTCTACCAAATCATCCCAACAAAAGGCGGTATAAAAGTGCTATTAGCAGGTAAAATAGGCATGACAAACTTGCGTACCGAGTATTGAAATCAATCACATTCACATTATTCCTGTTTACTTCTTCACATCACTAAGCATTGAATCATAATCATATGTAGACAAATTTAACAGCATTTCATCATCTTCATCATTTGTGTAATTATCAGAAACATTTGTAGATATTTCAAAAACATTAGCAGAGGCCCTTCTTTTTTTAAAATATACCATACAATGTTACTTCCTACAAAATTGTTTTACTTCTAAAAGAACCTCCACTAATGTTGGAATCTTAGTGGGGACCAATTTTGCATCCTGACTTAACAAATTTGCACCTGCTTCTGATAACACTAAATCTGATACGTTAGCAATTTTCAAGTCGTCATTTTTACTTACTAATAGTTGAAAGTCCTGTGTGCACAAAATGTCTCTTATAACTGGGTATTGAACTAATGTCTGTGTATTGAGACTGCGACAATCCACAAAATTTGAAGATTCAGCTTCACATACATTAATTAAGTTCTTTTGAATGTGGAATGACCTTTCTGGCCTTTTGTTTGGTTCCCTTGAGAAAAAACAGCCTTCTCTTTGCCTGCGGACTGACTAGAAGAGTCTGACATTCCTTCAAATTCAGTATCTTCAAATGAAACGCTTTTCTTGGATTACGTTTCTACAGAAGAAACAGATGAATCCCTCTTACTGGAAGTGATATTTGGTTTCCTCAAATTAGGTTTAGACCATCCCAGGCATGGTGTACATTGCAGGAATATACCACTCCACTACAAAAATCACCAATGTCCCTAATAAGCTTTTCTTTTTGCATGAAATGACTTCAATTTCAGTCTTTTCAAGTTTATCTTTTATATCACCCATTTTATTGGAAAATACAGAAGTTTTCAGTCTCATTGGCAAGTTTATGTTGTAACTCAATAATCTGATGATGTAACTTTTCATTGGTCCGCATGTTTCTTTTAATCAGAATGTGGATCCAACTTAAAGTACAATTTTAAAAAAACTTTTTCCATTTATCCAACAGATTATTTTCATCTTCTAAAAATTCCCATGCTGGCAACTTGTCTATTCTCAAGGCTCTTGAGGTAATACCCAAATCCAAATATTTCTCAAATAATTTTGTGTCAAAAAACATATTTACTTCCTTGGACATAAGTCTCCAACAGTTCAAATTGTAAATTCAGGTCAGTCTCATCTGTCACCAGCCACTGGTCTCGACTGGCCAACCTTGCTTCTCTTTCTTTAATGAATTCAGAAAACAGCAATTTATCCTGTACTACTGGGGTTCTAAATACCCCTGGAAGCAATTCCACTTTATCCAGTGACATGATAGAAAAAACAAAATCAGCCCTCAGGCTATAGCAATAAAAAACACAACAGCCATCAGCGATTAAACCAAATGACTTTAGTTAGCAGCCATCTGGTACTTTGGCATTTCGCCTTCAAGAATACAAAATTAAGTGCATTCACATAATTTTTACCAGGTGAACCCCACCAATTGATAGAAACACATTACATTTTTAAAGTGCACTCAACCATTAATACAGATTCATTGCTTTAAATACATACTATCTATACTAACTTATATACATATATATATATATATATATATATATATATATACACACACACACACACATAAAGTTTTTGAACTAAATCATGTAATTAAATACATATAATATAAGTTACATAAAAATTTCTTATAAATAAATAAACAGAAAATATGTTTATTAGCTATAAAATTAACCTATGTTGTCCTCTAAATTAAGACCCCTGGGGTAAAGTGTTCCATACGTCAAAATCATTTTACTCTCCAATATATTTAATTTGTGACTCAAATCACCTCTCCTGTATGAACTAGCCAAAGCTAATATACTAAAAAAGAAAAAAATCCTCCATTACCCCCATGTTCATTGTTAAAGTGTTCACCTACAGGACTCCTTAAATTTCTATATGAATGTTACCCATATGTTCCAAAATTCGAACTTTAACCACCCTTTTAGTTTAGCCTATATACCACTTAACCTCACTGCATCCACACCCCACAATATATATCACCCCACATGAGTTGCACGTAAACCTTTCTTTGGAAACAAATTTTCGCCCATTAATATTGCTTCCAGAGATGTTCCTCAATTTACTACATGCCTTGCACTGACCACACTCGAAAGACCCTACCATATTGTGAGGTACATTGTATAATGCTATATGCAACAACTCTTTTAAATTCAAATACCTCTTGTATGAAAATCTTACAAATCCAGGAAACAATTCCCCTACCGAATCATCCAAACAAATAATATGCCAAGATTCCATAATTGTTCTTCTCATAATCTCAGAAAATGGAGAAAATCTAGACATAAAATATAAATCTTTACCAGAATAAGACAGCTTAAGATTTCTCATACCCCATGTTTTTTTCCCTGTAAACTCCATGTGTAACTTCATCCCTTCCATGTGTACATCTCACCACTCTATCCAAACTTCCTTTTCTGTAACCCCTCTTAGTCAGCCTTTTCTTGACATATAGTAAAATTTCATCCTATATTCTATCTCTGAGGTGTTTAAATTTGTTTAAATTCACCTAAGGGTAATGAATCTATAAGATGGGGGGGATGCATACTCTTGGCATATAAAAAATTATTCACTGCAGTGGGTTTCCTAAAAGGTTTATGTTGAACATTAAATCCACTGTCAGTATAAAATTCTGCATTCAGAAATTGCAATGTAGAATTTCCCACTGTCATAAAAAATTTTAAGCCCTGAACATTCATATTCAGATCTGCTATAAAATTACTAAATTCCGAAGGTTGACTCCTACAAATAAAAAAAAAAACAGATTATCAATAAATCTCTTATACAATACCATGTGCTCCCTATAAAATTCTGTACATAAATAAATTTCTTTAAAAAAAAACATATAAATTATGGCATACGTTAGTGCATAGGGAGCACCCATGTCAGTACCTTTATTTTGAAGAAAAACTCTTTTACTAAACTTAAAGCAACTGTGAGTTAAACAAAATTCAAGCAACCTTACTAAAAAAGCAGTATGGGGCCCTTCCCCCATAACATCCCAAATAGCCTCAATCCCCCATTTTGTTTGTATATTGGTATACAAAGAGTTCACGTCTACTACAACCCAATAAAAATCTTCCTGCCATTTCACTGTTCTAACAGTTTCACTTAGGCATTGTGTGTTCTTAATGTGTAATAATAATAATAATAATAATAATAATAATAATAACAATAATAACAATAATAATAATGACATTTCTCTCATGAACAAACATATTTGTTTCATCCACAGCCAGCCCATGACTTCCCTTATTTAACAACTGGACCGCAATGCTTGTTTATATTGGTGTTATATCCATAACTTTCAACTTCTTTGCTGAAGAATCAGGGGCAGCTCCAAAAAAAAAAACAGTGGGGGGGGGGGATGCTCAGAAGCAAGGTCAAAATGTAAATATTTGCAACAACATGCATTTTCTGAGCAATCAGAAGTAGGACACACTAATGACTGGTGTTATTTACAATCTGCAAACCTCAGTGATTTACAGAAAATCAAATATCTTACAAGTGCAGGACAAAAAATAAGAATTAAAATTAGGATCATACCCTATAATTAGTAAGTGTTTAAATACAATTGTTTGTATACTACAACTGCTTCTGGTGAAGCCTATTTTTGTGAAGATGAAAGTGTTCAACCAATATGTGTTATTTTAACCAGTACATTTTATTTTATTAAAAATTTGGATATTTTTGAACTCTTGTGATGGACTTGTGTTCTCTGGCATTTTTTTTTGGTAAAAATAAAGAAGTGTCCCTAATATACAAGATTATGAGTGGGTTGGTGATCATAACCATTTTACTATGTATTCAAGACATGCATAACAAGACATTGACCTTGAGAAATTCTCCGTGTATTACAAATTAATCAAAAGCAAGATTGAAAACAACAACTAAAATGTGATGTATTGTGCTGGCTTTGAAAGCTGATAAAGCAGTGGGGGAGTGGTTGATGTCTTACATATTCACTGTATAAGGGAAGCACTTTAACTTAATGTACTTTGTGTAGTTCAGCAGACATCATGCAGAAATGGGAGTTGAAATGAAGCAGTTAGATGCTCTGCTGCTACTGCTACTGTTGTTTATTGGTCAGCGCTACCTGCTTTTAGTGCAGACCTGATCTTAACAATGCTCAGACTTGAAAATGTGGGAAGAGGCATCACACCAGAAAGAGTGGACATGGGAGTATATCACATGGACACATAATGCTTGACCTGGAAGGCAACTCTACCAAACTGACATCAGGGATCTTTCACTGATCACAGTCTGTGTACTTCACTGGCACATTGGGCATTTAGATTCAGGGGACTCCCAGCACAGGTAAGTTTTATAATATTTGCTAGCATAAATCCAACTGCCATTACCATGCACACCATAAGGTATGAGAAATTGCAGGGGTGAACACTAACACAGTTATGTACTGTATTCTGTATCCACTGAACACACCATTGTTACAGTTATATCTTCTAAAGTTTGGCTAGGACAACAGGCTGAAATTCTTACCTGTCCAGGGTCAGATGATGAAGCTAACACACAACTTGAATCACAGTGTAGGATACACTGACAGTGTCTGCCTCCCTTCTAGGTGCACCAGTAACCACTGTTGAAGATGCCACTGTAGTTTTTCCTACAACTACCCTAGATGATGCACAGCATGGCAGAATGCAATCCCTGTCACAGGTAGATTCCACTGTGACTAAGAGGACCACCACTCCTAGTACTGGGCCTACAGCAGCAGCAGCAGGAGCAGGCAAGAGCAGTGCATCTGACATATAGATACCCAATCTATGGCAGGCTATCAGTAATGTATGGTGTTTCCACTGGTACATCTTGCCCTATACATGCAGGCAGCTTTTGGACTCAACCTACAGATGTGTAGGCCTGTTAAATGGGGATAGTCTACAGCTACACATGTCAAAACAAGGACAAACAAAGATGACAAACATTGTGCATTGTCTCTGGGAGGATGTGGCCCAGCACGTTCAGAGCTTCCATGGGACCATGGAGTCCAAGAACAATGCTATGGCCTCATATGGTCAATGGTAGAACATGTAGCATCTGTGGCCCCCTCTGCATGGATGTTAGCAAGTGCTATTGATGGTGACTTGTACCCTGAAATGAGAGCAATGTGGAGGAAAGATACCCAGACAGTTCCAACAAAAAAATAAACTACAGTCTTTAGATATGCTATAAATACATGTAACTGTATGAAATGTGGAAGGAGTCAATTCTTGGCACACTGTGGGTGCTGTAAAGAGAACTTTTGGCTAACATCAAAGAATGAAACAATACTCTGACTTGGGTATGGGGTTCATTCCTGTCATGGTATTAGAAACCCAAAAGATATGGAGAAATTAAACCGATAAAACCATTAGACCTTAACAAACAGTATTGCAAAATTCTACCACACAAGTTCTTTTTTTTTTGTTTTTGAAAAGAGTGATATAAGCTATATGATAGCATAGTAGAATACTAGGCTATTGATCTAAGAGGCTTTTTTAAGCATAACCATGATTCCCAATATAATTTGATAGGTATTGGTTTCCAACTGTTTTGTGGGCATATATACTTGGACATAAGTGGCCAAGCATTTATATGCTTTGTCTCCCTAATAGAGACACGTGTGTCCTCTTTCTTTAAATTATTGATGCCACTACCATGTTGGCCATGTAGTGTGGTTTTCTATGTACTAGACAGCTACAAAAATCATGTCTGATGAGGGTAATTCAAAAAATTGTTTAAAGGGCAAGTCAAGCCTGAAAATAGGGACATATCTCCAAAAATTCTGGTACATCATGTGCAGGGGTAAATGAGGCATTAAAACAGGGACTTTCCTCCAAAACTGGGACAGTTGAGTGTTCTGTTGCAAACTCCGTTATTCACTGGATCGTTGAGTTATGCGTCTCGTCTTCTTTTTATTCCTTTCCAGCATCAACTTCCATAGTCTGGCATGTAGCTCCAGGAATGGGATCTTTTATAAGGGTAAAGCAATCCCTTCTCCTCGGTATCCTCTACCCAGAACAACAGTTTAGTGAATAAAAATCATTCTTAAACCACAGCTATTTGTTTTTTTAGGCTACAATCCAGCTTCTGTAGAGTAGGCCAGCAGTACATTTTCTCCTTGGCTCATTAGTGCATCAGTTTCATAAATTAACTTCCTTCTGAAGCATTTGTACTGTGATGAGCACATACCTGATTTGACCTCTCAGTTCATGTTGTATGCAGTCTTGCCTCTTTCCATTTATGTTTGTCTCATTTAGGTTCTCATTATTTTTCTGCTTGAAGTATTTCCCTATTTACATTGCTTTACTTTGTATTTAACTTCTGACTGGAACATGTTGATTTCTCTGTCATTTTTCAGTTTCAGTTTCCACATTATTTCCGTTGTTTTTGTGTAAACTGCTCCAGTTTTTCTTCTCTTCTGAAGCATGTTTTATTTAATACAGAGTGCATAAAAACAGCAGAAGCTGATATCTGAGAAAGTTTGAGCCCTGTGGCACAGTGAGTGTTACACTTTTAGAGTGAGATCAGGAAAATCACAGGTTCATTAACTACTGTCACAGAATGTAAATGTTACTGTTGTTCCAGTAAAAATATTCTGATAATTTATGAAAAAAAATAAATGAATTTAAATTAGGAAAACTAACAACTACATGCTTTTAAATGATGTTATACATACTTATATCAATGTGTGGTTACCTCCTGAGATATGGATAGTTGAAAAATGTCTAAATAGTTACTTTTTTCTTGTTTTTGTATAACTATCTAGTATACGAAGAGTTCATAATTTTATCCAGAACATGTCAGGTACAAAGAGACTAGCTCATAGTTAAGACATTCCATTCTTGGTAAGAAGAAGAATTTTTTTCACCAATAAACAATATATTTCAAGAAGAAAGAGACAAAATGCTGAAAAAACAATGAAATGTTAGCTAAGATTCATACTTCAATTAGTTGTAATACAGACAAGTCAACCTTTTTTGCAGGTAGCAAGCTCCCTGCACCCACATGTAGGGAGGGAGCCCCCAGTCTTAATTTATATATACTAACTTCACAATCATACAACAGTGTGGAAAGGGCAAAGTTAGTTTCACTTAATGTAAGTTTCAGCTAAAACATTCCTTAGATGGGACTTGAAGAAATGACGCTCCTAGATTGGTACATTCCCTTAAAACAAATCTGGTATTATACATCTGTGATCTACCACTGTACTAAAAGCTAGTTAGATAATACCAAAAGGGCTACAACCAGGAAAGACAGAGCTGAAAATTAAACTCAGAGATCCCTTAAATCTTGAAATGTAGTTAACCTGTTTCATCAAAGCCAATATTTTGCAATGTGGTAAATGTTTTTCTTTTGCTGTATTGACTTCTGTAAAAATAAATTATAAATCTTTAGACTGTGTAAAAATTGCTTAGTTTCATTACATTGCATATGTTGGTCTTTACTGTGAAATATTCTTTTAGCAATATATTTATGTAATGTAGTTTATTTTTACATGTATAGTCCATTTTCTATGTGTTGCTAGCACTGAGAAATAATATGCACGCTGACGTAAGTGCCAGCCTGCATATGGATTTCAGCCTAGCCCTACACTCTGTATTACCATTTGTTATTGCCTCATTGTACTATGTACATTTTGTTCCTGTGCTTTGACTTCTTCTGTCAGTTTTCTGGAACTGTCATTGTGGTTTGGCATCACCATTATTTATCAGGTAGCAGCATCTTCGGGACACATTCTGCAAAGCTCTGCATGGAGATTATGTTTAGCGTATTGCTACACAATTGACTTTTCTTTGGTCTTTTACAAAACGCTGCTGCTCTTTATGATGATTTAAATTTGCCTCAGAGAATATTGATCCTCAAGGGGCACTTCAATTGTGTACTACATTATGCTGCTGTTTTAGGTTTAGTTATGCCCACTTAAATAGTTATAATAACTAGTGTTTTCTTTCATTCTTTCTTTCTTTCTGTCTTTTTTATTTACTTCTTTTCTTACTTTTTATGTTATTCATTATCTGCTCATTTCTATGCTGCTTAAATTGCTCTCCTCAGACTTACTGCAGTAATTTTATAAATAACTTTATTCAAATATTTAAAATTCTAATAATAACAAATAACATAAACCAAGACAAGCACATTAACAGCCAAGATTGAAATGATAAATTATTGCAGTCTTCCTGTGCAGTTTCATATCTAATGCTTATTTCACTGTTATTTTTCTGCTGCACTGATTATACTTGGTCTCTGCTTGTGTTGTCAGGTTCTTGCCAAAGAAACTCACAATATGATTGCTAACCCAAGGGCTGGTTCCAACTTTAGGGGGTGGTCACCAGCAACTGCAGCTACTGTACTGACTGGCATGTGCAGTCATACCTTTCTTTTGTTTTGTCATCAGTTGCGGCTACTCATAAGCAGGAGAATCACATACAGTTTTCTGTTTTCATCTACTTGCCCCAACATAGACTGGGCTGAGCAGAGCTGGATCATGGTAAAATGAGGCTCTAGGCTATATTTTCACAGTTACCATACAACTCTTTTCATACCTGCCAGTATGTATACAATTGTTGTTTTACTTTTACAATGATCACAGAGATTTGGATTTAAATTTAAAATGTTTATTAATTTTTTTTCAGCAGAAATGCTGAAAGACATCTGATGATTAAAACAAAACACTGACATTGAAAACAGACAGCACAGACAGTAAAGTTCTCTTCCTTTGAAACTCATTTTTACTGAAAATGCATCTGGAAATCCATTAAACTACAGGAGACATGCTGGGATTCATAGCAAATAGCATGTAACACTAATTAGTGGCTATCTGAATGGTGCTGGAATGCAAAAGACAAATGGGGAACACATTAGCTAATAGCTAGGGACAGCCCACTGGACATGAGTGTCTCTTTTCAGAGAGAGCCCAGGAACACTGCCTGAAGTGACTTGGTCAAACTTACATACTAGACTAACAAAGGTTGAGGGAGTCAAATCATGCACTACAGGAAGCAGCTTATTATGAGCGCATAGCATACCTCTTTTGCACTAAGTACCAGACAAACTATTGTAACCTAACGCAGTGCATTTCACACCTATGTTCCTGCAAAGAAGTTAAATTAAAAAAGCATGCATGATTAATATTTCAACATTAAACTCATAAGATATCATGCTGCTCACCTTAATCACATCCACATACTAAATATACTCGAGTCAACAAAACAAGGAAAGCAAGGAATGTGGTTCATATAATATACTCCTGTTTGCTGCAGTCAATTGCTTCCTTCATACAATTACTTTGAGATGCACAAACTAAATATTAACACAAACTCACAAAAATGTGACCATCAATTACATCCTCTTGTATGAGTGTATGCATTCAGTTGTTTGGATGTGATCAAATGAATGAGCAAAAACATAAAGAATGAAAGAAAAGTGTATTCCAGCCCATTGCTGTGAGAACCATACAGTGTAACCACCTGCACCCCATGCCCTCCCATTGTTTTAGTTCAAGAGTCAGAGACAAAGACCCAGAAATTTGAAAAAGATTTTAAATATTTCTTCTATGTACTTAGAAATTTGCTAGAATATCAAGTTTCACATTAGTAAGTATTTCCTAAATGACACAAAGTACAGTAGGTGGATTGGACACTCTAAATTGGCCATACGTATGAGTGTGCATGCGAGTGTGTGGTGTGGAAGAACAACCATGACAGGACTAGCCACATGGTAGTGTAAAGCTTGGCTGTAGATGAGTGTCTGTTGAAGTGACACCCTCACCCCATGTGCAAAAATGGGAAAAAGGGATTGTGGATGGATGAATGGTTGGTATATATATATATATATATATATATATATATATTGCAATAAATATGATTAAATAAAACAAAAAAGGAAGCTTTGGTTGCAGAAACAATTTTCTGTGACTAGTGAGTTTCCATAGGCACAAGAACACTGAATAATAATTACAAAATAATGACTAGTATGATGAGACAATACTCAGTGGCTTACTAAAAGTATATTCAGGAATATACACAGACACACTCACACACACACACACACACACACACACACACACACACACACACACACACACACACACACACACACACACACACACACACACAAATTCATTCACAAAACGTTTGTCTTTTACAAGTTAATAGCTTCTGTCTGTTTGATGGTTCAAATCTAGTCCAGCTGCTATGAGACAGATAAGTAGATGGACATGAGCCATAGTATCGTAGACAGCACTATTGTGATTAAAATCCATGTAGGTGTCTTTAAAAAGCTACTGAAACAGCTGACAACTGCTACTGCACTCATTTCTGCTAGATTTCTGTTTTACAATGCTATCCACAGCAGTGGAAAGTGTCAATTTTCTTCTGAGCTGTTTTATGTTTTTTCCTGGACTTAACTTTTCAGTTGTCTTCTTTCTGCACGTTTCTGCTCTGGTGTTGTTTTTTTCAATCTGTACTTAGTGAGCAGAAAAACAAATGGTGGTTTGTGAAAAGGTTTTACTTGCAGTGTACAGATGTCATGCTGTAAGCAGACAATCTTGTTCTCAATGCGGATTTATATGCCACTTTGCAACTTCAATCATTGAAAGAAGATGTGTTGTTGTACTTACCTATTTTTAATGGTAAGTATCAGGAGTTTAGCACAAATCAGCAAATCATTCATTATATCTAAAAATCAAGTTACTTCTTCAGAAGTGAAGCTTTTTTTCTTGTTTTATTTTATTTATTTTGCTATTCCTGTTCTCCAGCTATACTGAGGTCCAGTAGTATTCGCTTGTTAAGTGATTCACCCAAAATCACTCAGTAGGCAAATGGAAGGTGAAGAATCAAACCCAGGACCACAGGTTAAAGTTAGCAAGCTGCTCATAGCCTTAACCCTCTGCATCAACTACCACATTTGCATTATTTACCTTGTGGTTCCACTACTACAATATCATATGCAGTCAATATTAAATTAAGGCAATGTACTTGAAATATCTATGGCCAAGTCTGCAGATGACTGTAAGCTGGGCACTGTCATGAATTCTCCTAGTGACAGGGACATCCTCCAAGAGAGTCTCACCCAAACAAATGACTGGTGCCAGAAACATGGCCTCAAGCTGAATACAAAAAATGCATCACCATCCCCTTTGGACTGATTGACATCCCCACAAATGATCACATTAATAACAATGTCCTAAGCACACAATCAGTTGTGAGGGATTTGGGCACCCAGATTAAGAGAAACCTGTCTTTTGACCACCATGTTGCTTCCATTGTACGGCAAGCTTTCTACATGGCCACCTCATAAGTAAGGGTATTTCATCCAGGGACAAGGCGGTCATAACATCCCTGTATTCTTCCCTTATAAGGCCCATTATTGAGTACAATGGCATGCACCTTGCAAAGCACATGCGGAAGCTAGACTGACCAAAGAGATTCCTCACCAGGAAAATCCAGGGCCTCAAAAATCTACCATACACAGATAGGCTATCCCTCTATTCAGTTTCATACAGACTCCTCAGAGGTGACCTCTGTCTGGCATACAAGGCGATCTTGGACCCTGCCTTGATGGGACTGCTGCATATCTGCAAGTCAAGCTCCACTCGAGTAACTTGCATTTGTGGCCTTAACCTGGTCTGTGACATTAAAATGACTTGTTGGAGGGACATATTTGTGTCCCAGAGACTCCTCCATCTGTAGAATAGACTCCTTCTCCACATCAAGCAGAGTACATCTTTACCCCATTTTAAGAGCAACCTAGATAACTGGATGAGAAATAGAAAATACATCCCTAGGATTCTAGCTGTATCCCTGCTGGACATGGGCATCGAGTGCTGATTTGTCTAAACATGGGATAAACTCTTGGCTAGGCTTTTAAGGGCCTCAAGGCAATAGTCTAGTAAGTTCCTATGATCCTATGATCCTAGGACAGATTCTAAAACAAGTTACACATGTTATACCATTCTACCACAAACAGTAACAAAACATCCAAGGCACTATTCATAAAAAATATGTATTATGCAAGGCCACCTTGCACAGACTTATACATTCTTGTTTAGTAGGCAATTCTGAAAACCTTGTTGCTCAGCTGTGTAGTAGGGTTACCACCTGTCCCACTTTGTGAGGGACAGTCCCTCTTTGGACAGTTGTGTCCTACAAAAAAAATGTAAAACTGGCCAATGTCCTGAGATTTTAGGGCAAAATTATTTCCTATATTTTATGTAATAGTTGCATAAAACAGTTATTCTGTATCTGAAACACTTAAATGGTATCAGAAACAGAATAAGCAACTAAAATGCTACAAGAATAAGCTTTTACTTAGGAAAAAAGTGAAGTTCTGTCCTTTGAATTGACTGTGGGTATGTTTTGGCCTGCAAAATCTGATGTTTATACCACAATTGTCCCACTTTGGGCATTTGAAAAGGTGGCAGCCCTACTGTGTAGTGACTTGCAAATGAGTAGGGATTGTTTCTCCAAGACACATGACCTATGTAAATCAGGTTTCTGCATATCACGAGAATAGTTACTATTATGGAAATTCCTTAATATGAAAACATCCTTGCTATTATGGAAGTTACATAATATAGTTATTCAGAAAAGCTGGAAGAATACAACTTTTGAAAAGGCTGCTTGTGGCTATTAGCCTCATTGCATTCACTCATTTAAATACAGAGCACTGATTCCTGAATTGAACAGACTATAGCTATAGCCTACTCATTGGGTTACATAGATGCAAATGTTTTAATTGAATAGTAGCCGATTCAGAGACATTCACTACAGGTAGTTAATAGGATTCAGAAGTCTACTAATTATACATGTCTCTTTATTGCATTTTAACTGGGAAGCACATATCTCCTGCACTTAACACTGTTCTGCTGTAGAGGACATCTCTGAATGTCATCCCTGGTTCTATGAAGAAGGCTGCAGAATTCCTCAAGCCATGTAGCTAATGATGATGTGTGGAGCCCTACACTCAATTACAAAATGTGAATGAGACTGACAGCATTGTTGAACATAAGAAATTTTAAACTGGCACTTCACATTCGTACTGACTGCAAATATATAGTGTCTTAAGTAAAGGTGCAGTTGTTTCAAATGGATGGCTTTTCCTGGCATAGATGATGCTTTACTTGTATGGCATACTGACACTGCGGGTATTACAGTACATGGCAGAAAAGACAGTGGCCCGCAGATCAGTTTTCTACCAAATGTAGTAGGTGTGATAGAGATTAGGAGAGCCGTAGCAACATTTTAAATTAAAACCAGAGTATTAAAAAGTGAACTTCCATATTATAGAATGCTAAATATACAACACCTTTACCTATATTATTGTATAACATACCGAATTCAAATTCAACAAAAAGTGTTTAACAACCACAAAATACAATAACAAGGTAGCTATAAAGCAAAGCAGTTTTAATAACTACAACATAAACAACAGTGCAATATTAAGCACTTTCTCCCTTTCCTTTTGAAGGGACTTCTTCAGAGTATGCATAAGTTAATTCATACCTTTATTTTACAAAATCCCTCAGCCAATCAAACTGCATGTTTCAATCAAAACAATTAATTAATTTAAAACTTAAAGTTACACCAGCATATTTAATTACACATTTAATAAAAACATTTATTTCATTTACTAAAGTGAATTTCAAAAGTGACCCTAGTTTGAATGACAGTGTGTCTTTAACCAGTGTGTTAAAACGGAGGGTCCCCAATGTGTAGTAGGCTTTGGATTCGAATCTGAAGGTTTTACATTTTGATTTTTTTATATGTTGAATTTTAATCGGTAACTTTAAAAAAGATAACTAAAAGGGAATAGTAAATGGTTTGCTAAATAAAATATATTAAATATTTTATTAAATGCATAATTAAATAAGCTGGTGTGATTTAAGTTTTAAATGAATTAGTTGTTTTGATTGTAACATGTAATGTGATTGGCTGAGGGATTTTATAAAGTAAAGGTATGAATTAACTTGTGTGCTCTGTGAAAAAGTGCCATTCAAAAAGAAGGAACAAAATTGCTTGGTATTGCACTGTTGTTTATGTTGTAGTTATTAAAACCACTTTGCTTTATGGCCAGCTTGTTATTATTCTTACAGGGTCCTAAATTAGTACTAGGCTAATTTTAAGCCTAGCCAGTCACCCCATGTGAGAATCAAACCCTGCACCTTGTGTTGGCAAAGTAAACACCTTAACTATTATGCCACCTCCCACCCTTGTGGTTGTTGACTACAAAAGATGTAACACTCTGTCATATGTAATACAGAAGCAAAGCTTATAATAGCCAGTTGAAGTATGAATTAGTAATGTTGTTTAATAATATTGTAGACCCTAAAAAAAACAACTTATTTTAGATTGAAATGCATTGACTTAGTATTGTCAGTATTGCCCATAGTGCAATTATTATATTTCTTCATATCACTATGAGGATATGCTAAATAGTCTATAAAGTGCTGAAGCAGTACATTGTGGATATGCAGATGAGGGATTACATTACATCTAGGTCCAATACTCCATATGCAGTTGTCACCTCCTTAGATTAATACATGTGCAACCTTATCTCTGTTACATACACACACACACACACACACACACACACACACACACACACACACACACACACACACACACAAATTTCACTGTCTTCCATTAGTGCAAAAAAAAGTTCTCAAAAGAAGAACCATTGCACCTGCTTACAATAAATGTTGTAAAGCAAATCCATACTGCATCTATCATACTGGTAATGCAAAAAAAGTTCTCATGCTGTGAGAGTTAGAAAATTGTGCCAAATTCCTTGAAGTTTCTCAGTGGCTCTGCATCTTGGCTACAGCCAATGAAACTAGATCTGGGATGCACAGCCAGTGAAAGTGACTGCTTGCTGAGTAGAAAAATCTTCTTTTAAAGAAATCAAGCAGGAACATTGTTTTGGCAGCTCAGCAGGAAAATCATTTTTTTTTAAATTCCACAGAGAATTTGATTCGGACCTTTGTTTTAATAATGTCATCTGGTTGTGCTTCCCCAGACAGCACTGGTCTCTAGGCAGATGAGATTAGATTTTAACTAACAATGAAATGTAAAAGAAGCCACTAGTATCTTTCAGTGTTTTCATACATTTTCCAAGTTGAAGTACTAGATGGAACTGTATCTTTGAAATCACAATATTTGCACAAAGAGTCTGAAAAAAAATGGCACTGTACAAAATCTTTCATGTGTTTCTTGCTGTGAAAAATGTATGTGTGGTAGTTGGGGTGCAGTCTTCTTTAACTGTCCTAAAACTCTGGTCACCAATTCTTTTCCCCTTCATAAAAATTTGGTTTGGTTTAGTTATAACTTTCTTTTAGCAAAAGGTAGGGTCAGCAAAGTTTTATAATGTAAACATTTACAAAATACCTTTCATCTCCTTGGCATCTTTCCTTTTGATTTTAAGTTGCTCAATGGAAAATGAAAGGGAACATTTATTCCCCCTTCATCTATCCCAAGAGGCTAAGATAAAGCCCTTGTGCCCTACGCTGTGGTACACTGCCAATGGCCAATGTGAGGGCAGAGGAAGACATCTCGCCTACTTTTGGAAAATGGCAGCAAACGATATGCGATCTACCTAATGTGTACTTTACCTTTACTCTGCAGCATACGTCTCAACTCCTTTACTCAGGAATGTTGGACAAAGCCAATAATAATGGGTTGAAGCAGGGCCAAAAGGAAGGATAATTTCCTTAATATTACTCTAAGTCACTTAAAAAGTTAACAAAAAACTGATTTTGAATAAAAATATATTTTCTGGACTACAAGAAGTAGGAAACTCAGTATGGCCATTTTGATTCACTGTAATCCTTAGTAACTGACTAGAAAATCATACATTTTATGAGAAATGGGCAAAAATGTCAGGCAAAATCAGGGCTTTTCTATAAAATTCCTGACAGTTGAGACATATGCAAGGCAGTTACTTATGAATAGTGGATCCTTTATTGCATAAATGCAATGTTGATGTCAAACTGGAAATGTTCACACATCTGTTCTTGCACTTTATTGAGCATATATTACTACAAGAGTTGTATCAGTTATACTGTTTATAGAGCAATGAAGCTAGGGGAACCAGTGATATGCCTTTTTTAACATCTGTATCTGGTTTTGTGTGGTGCCAACAGCCAGATATATCACACACGCATACTCACATTTATATATGTATGTATATATGTATGTATCTGTGTGTGTGTGTGTGTGTGTGTGTGTGTGTGTGTGTGTGTGTGTGTGTGTGTGTGTGTGTGTGTGTGTGAGAGTGTGTTATTATAAATACAGAGAGAGAGAGAAATACATTTATCTATCTGTATATTTACACAATGTGCAAGAACACACATATACACACAGACAAATGGGCTACAGTCATCTGTCAGTATCCTGCATTTATGGAATGCATAATAGTGGCAGTACAGTTTTTACTCATGTGGGACATTCAGCACAACAACAAAGTCTTTTTCCTATTAATGCAATCCTGTTTTAAACTAATCCTGTTCTAAATACTGTGTTCTGCCAGCAGCTCTTTGTTTTTCAGGGAGGAATGTGTAGTGTGTAGTTTATAAACCTGCCCCAGTTTTTAGACAGAGAATGACAAAATACGTAGTCATCACAAGGCAGGCAGAAGTTCCCTCTTTGTATACGCTGCATCGTAACAAATGGATTTTTTATGTCGTTTGTGCACGTTGTTATGCTTGCTTCTCCTGGCCTGCATTCCTAGTTGTCTGTACAAGACTATAGATTTCCAAGTCACTGACTTCAGTAGGATAGCATTCCTACTGCTTGTAGAAGATAATACTAATTGATACTTATTGCTTTTATGGTCTTGTGGTATGCATCCCTGACAGCACTCACACTTATTGCTTGTGGAATTTAGCTTTAATTGGCTACAAGTGAAGGTCTTCTCGGAATGAATGATTTCCATTGTATGTTGTTATTGTCCTGTGCAGGTTATTATTGTTTCTTTGCTACTCACGTGTGTTGATAATTATGTGATCCCATGCCACTGTTTTGGCAACCCAGTCCAGTATTAAAAGCCAGGGAACACCCAGCCTGTGTAGCAGTTTTCTTTGGATTTCTTGTTCTTGGGCTTGACTGTATAGCAGTTTGTAGGAGACTGGCATTTCCCTGGCCATTTTTAGCTCTTTGTGGCAGTTTTCCTGCTTACTTGACAAGATGACTATTTGGTCACATTAAGTTGCCCTCTGATTTGCACTGACCATTGTCATGGCATATTTTTGACTGTTATCATATGTTTAGAACACGTGTGAAGCTCTGATGTTGGACTTCATTAAGTAACAGTTGGCATTACTCAGATATATGGAACTGTGTGTTTCCTGTGACTGTTGCATTTTGCAGGGGAGAAGAGTAACGTATGCACATTTCAGTACTTATTCTCATCCCCAGGTTTTTTGCTTGCTATCCTGCTTCAACTCTGAGCAAAGGACACAGGACTGAGTGCAAATATATTTAGAAGTGTCAGTGATTCGTGTATGGGGCTCTGTGGGGAATGGACTGTAACTATTATTCCAGAATAATGGTTCAAGGATGTACACATGATCTTCATATTTTAAACTAGTTTTTTTTAAACCCACTGAACATCTTCTTTTTCTTTTGGCTGCTCCCCCCTAGGGATCACCCCAGTGGGTCATCTGTTTGCATTTCTTCCTGTCCTCTGCATCTTGCTCTGTCACACCAACCACCTGCCTGTCCTCTCTCACTACATCCATAAAACTTATATTAGGCCTTCCTCTTTTCCTCTTACCTGGCAGTTCCATCCTTAGCATCCTTCTCACAATATACACAGCATCCCTTCTCAGGATGTCCAAACCAATGTAATCTCCCCACTCAGGCTTTGTCTCCAAACAGTCCAACCTGAACTGACCCTCCAGTATACTGATTCCTAATCCTGTCCATCCTCATCATAAACAATGCAAATCTTAACATCTTTAACTCTGCCACCTCCAGCTCTGACTCTTGCCTTTTTGTCAGTGCCACCATCTCCAAACCATATAACATAGCTGGTCTCACTCCCATCTTGTAGACCTTCCCTTTCACTTTTCCTGGTACCCGTCTGTCAGAAATCACTCCTGACACTCTTCTCAACCCACTCCACCTTGCCTGAACTTTCTTCTTCACCTCTCTTCCACAATCACCATTACTCTGAACTGTTGATCCCAAGTGTTTAAACTCATCCACCTTCGCCAACGTTACTCCCTACATCCTCACCATTCCTCTATCCTCCCTCTCATTCATGCACATATGTTCTGTCTTATTCCTGGTGACCTTCATTCCTCTAGAGCATATCTCCACCTCTCCAGGGTCTTCTCAATCTGTTACCTACTCTCACTACAGTTCAAAACGTCACCCACAAACACCATAGTCCACAGGGACTCCTGTCTCATCTTGTCTGTCAACCTGTCCATCACCATTGCCAATAAGAAAGGGCTCAGAGCTGATGCTTGATGTAATCCCACCTCCACCTTGAACACATCCGTCACTCCTACTGCAGACCTCACCACTGTCACACTGCCCTCGTACATATCTTGTACCACTCTTTCATATATCTCTGCCAGTCTCAACTTCTTTATACAATACCATAACTCCTCTCTAGGCACCCTGTCATATGCTTTCTTTAAGTCAACAAAGACATAGTGCAACTCCTTCTGACCTTCTCTATACTTCTCTATCAACACCCTCAGAGAAAATATTGCTTCTGTAATGATCAGTTTTATTCCTCTGTAGTTCCTACAGCTCTGCACATCACCCTTATTCTTAAAAATTGGTACCAA
The DNA here is from genome assembly GCF_019279795.1 of Protopterus annectens. Classification (NCBI taxonomy): domain Eukaryota; kingdom Metazoa; phylum Chordata; order Ceratodontiformes; family Protopteridae; genus Protopterus; species Protopterus annectens. Next base: position 578,818,499 of record NC_056730.1, on the reverse strand, counting down.
TACACTTCTTCTCCACTCCTCAGGCATCCTCTCACTTTTCAAGATTTCTTTAAACAATCTGGTTAAAAACCCCACTGTCATCTCCCCCTAAACACCTTCATGCTTCCACAGGTATGTCATCTGTACCAACAGCCTTTCCATTCTTCATCCACTTCATAGCTATCCTTACTTCTTCCTTGCTAATGCATTTAACTCCAGGATTCACTTTCCCCACATCATCCAACCTTGTCTTTCTATCATTCTCTTCATTCTTCAGCCCCTCAACGTACTCTTTCCATCTCCTCAACACACTCTCCTCACTTGTAAGTATGTTTCCCTCATTATCCTTTATCACATTTACCTGCTGCACATCTTTCCTAGCTTGGTCCCTCTGTCTAGCCAATTGGTACAGGTCCTTTTCTCCCTCCTTAGTGTCCAACCTTTCATACAACTCACCATACACCTTATCCTTAGCCTTCACCATCTCTGTCTTCACCATATGGCTCATCTTCTTGTACTCCTGTCTACTTTCTTCATCTCTCTGACAATCCTGCTTCATCTTCACCAACCTCTTCCTCTGTATACTCTCTTGTACTTCCTCAATCCACCACCAGATCTCCTTGTCCTCCTTTCTCTTTCCAGATGTCTTTTAAACTTTAAGCTGGGCATCTCATTTCTGCCAATAATTGATTTCTTCAATGACCAAAGAATATATTCAACAGTAAGTTGATATCTTTTTCCCTCCTGTTGTACTCGTCTGACTTGTTTTTTGGTAATTAGCAGAGATCAGTTGGACACTATCTAGTCATATACCATGACTATAGTCTTTACTGATATATTTATATTTAATCAATGAAAATGGATGCATTTCCTGTTATCTGAATCACATCCTGTTTTATTGATTTATTTTTCCTGCATATGTGAAGACACTTCTAACAGCCTGCATATAAAATGTTTTACAGTTTCTGTTAGGGTCAGTGAATTATACCCGTGGAAAATGACTACTGCACATTGTCATAAAATGTGTTGCTATAGTAACTCTGCTGCTGATGACTACTAATTTTTTATTAATAGTCATTTTTTAGCTACTAATAGTGATTAACTGATTCAATTCTAAGTGAAATTAGTAAGATTAGAGAGAGGGTGAGAGATATAATTAACTATGATAAAACTTCCTGTTTCCATACTGGAAGAGCTGCAGTTGTTTTGGGGGCAGTTTACCCCCCCCCCCACTGCCTGTCAGTCATAAACCCCCTCCTCGCCATTTATCCCATTTGTAATGAGGGTTAACTGGGGAGGGGCAATCATTAAGATGCTATCAGGGGTATTTTGAATTTATGTCCTTTTAAGTAATAACTCCCTATGCCCATGCAGTAACAATTCATGGGTGGAACATGCAGTGGGCATCAGCAATGTACCTCCTCCTCATTTCTGCAAGTGGCTGACATCACCAGCATATCCCACCCAAAGCAGGCACTACATAGTTATTTCCCATGACTCCACTAGGGAAATGCATAGTAAATACATATATGGTTCTGCTCATGGATGAGCACTTACACACCCACCCACACACACACACACACACACACACACACACACACACACACACACACACACACACACACACTCTCTATTTCTCCCCTAGGATGGGCATGACCATCAAATGTTTGAGCCACTAGCCAAATTGAAATCACCTGGGCTGTAGTTAAAGCTGTTTCCCCCTTTGCCACTGGTGCAGGTTTCCTTCATGGGAGAACAGCTGCTCCTCAAATGCTTTGCACTCATCTCCACTGAGAGAGCAGAACCTGTTGGAGACCCTGTACAGGGCTATCCATTCCACTTAATACAGTGAGCAGCCAGTATACACTCCATCTCCTGATAAGGGATTCTTCATTGTAGTAGACATCATGTGCAACCAGGGTGCACATATGCCAGATGAAGAGGTCTTCAGTGTTGTAGACAGAGTGGAAAGCTAGTGTTTCCAATACTGGAAGCTTATTTGATGGAATATAGTGGGCTACCAGTTTGGATTTACACTGGATGAAGAGGTGGGTAGTGCAAATTTTCCAGTGAGTAAACAGTGCAGAAACAAACACACACACAACACTGAATGAAGAGGTCATTAGGGCACTGGATACAATCAGTTATTACTGTATTGCATACATTTTGGCATAGAGTCAATAACTGGGGTTTGGACAACATTGACAAATAGTGTCAAAAATGGGACCGAACAAAGTAGATACTTGTTAAAATATCATAATGGACATATGCAGCATGGCAGGATCCACTGTGTCTTAAAATATGCCACTGGACAACAGTTGATCGAAGAGTTTTATTGAAAGGATGGCTAAGGTACGTGAGCATGGTAGCTAGAAGTAAATTTTGGTATCAGGTGTGATGATGTGAGGTAGTGCCAATTAAATAAACTTTAACATATAACATATATGCCAGAAGGAGTAGGGCAGTGGATGTGTAACATATACCAGCATAGCTAGCTGGAGTTTTGAAAAGAATTATATGTCATTTGTATATCAAACTGATTTGTACAGGTGCTTGTGTTGAAAATATATTTATAAAACTGCTTGTATTAAAAATGTACCAACAGTGGGTCCTGCTGGACAGAAAAGAAATACACCTGTATGTCAGACTGTATTGTAGCTGCTGAAATGAATATATTGTAACAGAGGATACTGGAAGAGAAGAGGTTAATCTCAGTCCAGCTAACTTTAAAAAATAGTCTGAAATTAAATTACCTGGCTTAGGCCATAAAGATTGTATCTTACAGTTATGCATGCAGCCAGAGAGAAAATATTGGTGAAAACCAGGACTAGGAATCCTATTATATTGTCCTTAAGGGTGAGCTAATTGCTACCTTGGAAAGATGGGCATTTTTGAAATGTTTTTATAGCTTCCAGATGCTATAACACATCTTAGCAAAACTCTATGTGTGTATATGGTAACACATATGTGCATGATTCTGGCTCAGTGTCTAGTAAAGGGGTAGTGTGGAAACCAGAAGTCAAGTGACCAGATGTACATGATGTCATTCTGTAATCCAGATGAAAAAATGTTTTAATACTAGATGAGACAAAAGTCTTAGGGCAGACTTTTTGTGAAACCTGACAAGAAAGAAGGACTACTCACCCACATCATCTTGCCTTACTCTAGTAATTGAACTAGGGGACAGTAATTCTGTAGATGAGTCAGGAAAATATAGTGAGATTAGTTTCATAGTTTTATAGTTTCCAGCATTATGAATCTATCCCTCCAGCATTAAGTATTGTTTTTCTGTATATCTGTGTGAATCTATCCATCAGTACTATCTTTAATATTTCCTGTGACTGAAAATCTGGTGTTTATTGTAAATAGATATTTAGTATTTTCATGTTCTTTTATTAATTATTATAAAATATATGTAAAATTTTCATTGTAGCTGGTCTTTTATAGAATAATTTAACCTTTGAAAGTACTTATATTTATTTAGTGACACTGTGGTCACTCTAGAAAGCCTTGCTGCATTGGTCAAGTGCTACCATTTGTATTAGCATCAGTTTTGCTCAGTATAATTAGGTATGCTTGTAACAGCCTTAGACTAGCTGGCTTTGAAGTGTTCCAGTGGCAGTATCTACCTTATAGCCTGTGCAGAGGGGGCATAGCTGGTAAATCTGTGCCAGCCTTTTCCAGGTGTGTGTGTGTGTGTGTGTGTGTGTGTGTGTGTGTGTGTGTGTGTGTGTGTGTGTGTGTGTGTGTGTGCGCGCGCGCGTGCTCTCATGCATGTGAGTGTGTGTGTGTGAAAATCAAATCTCAAAGAGTGTGTGCGTGTGTGTGTGTGTGTGTGTGTGTGTGTGTGTGTGTGTGTGTGTGTGAGCTACTTAGAGCAGGGACAGAGAGCACTGGTTTTACAGACAGGGTGGTGGAGGACTTGGCATGGAACACTCGGCTGAGGACTCAACTTTACAGCTGTGGTCGGTGTGGGGCTTGATTTGGGGCCTGATGAGAGAGAGGAAAACTCAGCCCCAGGACAGGAGTGTGTTCTCTGTATGCTCATTAGGGAAATTGTGCTTGGTGCAGACAGATGCATCTGGAAATAGTGTGTGTATCTATTTTTGTTCCAAATGAACGCCCATCACCAGTGTCAGTGTTGAGGATTGAGGCCCCTTGATTACTGGCCCAGAGGAGGGATGTCACAGGAGGAAGAACTCATAATTCTGTATTTTGTGACTGTCATTGGGCAAAAAGGTGCAGCAGTGCATTAGGGTCTCATGTCCCTTTAATTGATCTAACATTGTCTTGCAAGGGATGGTGTGAAAGGCCTTTCTGAAATCCCAATACACGGCATTTACTTTGTTCAAGCTACAAACTACTTCAGTGCTACTTCATTCTTTGAAAAGGATCATTCTCATATAATGAGATTTCTGATATAGACAGCCATCTTATTGCCCATTTGCATTCAGGAATTCCACTAGCTTATCTACATTGTTTTCAACATAACTTTCCAAAAAATAGAACAGAGATGAATAATTTAGGTTCTTTCCCTGACTAGTCCTTCTGGAAGCAAAGCATACTCATCATCTTTAAGTCCTGAAGTCTTGTGGCATTACTATGGTTTCTAGGGAGAGACTGTATAGTTTTGCCAGTGGCACATTTAGACTCTTTTAGCAAATTAAGTTGTGCTTAAACTATTTAACATTCAAATTTGCTGAATCAAATAAGGACAAGTCAATTAGGATAAGGAGAAGCACTGGTATGGAAGAAGGAGGAATATGGGTTGCGGTTAAGGGGAATCAGTCTGGATGACCTATTAATAATGGGGAAATAAGCTGAAGTAAGGAAACATCAGGATTTAACACAGAGCTGTTTGCATGAAGCTATTAATAAACTGTGAAAAGAGAACTTATTTACCTACTTGTTAAAGAGTGCTTACCTATTTGTTTCTGATAAGTAGTTGGATGCAGAATGCATAAATTGCCTGTCTTGCAAAAAGCTGAAGTGAGCATAAAAATGACAGAAGGTATACTGACCAAGATGTAGCTGATAAACCTGAAAAGGCATGAAAATTAACACTGCCAATTAACAATGATTCTAGCAAAAGGGTTGATCAGCAAATCTCCAAAGTGCATGGCAAGCAGTAAGTTGTCACTAATTGATGCAGACATGTTCAAGGTCGGAGCACAGTAAACAGACAACATGATTATAGAGCAGAGAAAAATTTTTTTTTTGTTTCTTTCTTTGTTTCTTTAGTTCCAATTATATTTTTGTCATCTGTTCTTTGCAAGTCTCAGTGGTCATTCTTTGTACCATCACATAGGCAATCATGTTTTTTTCCTCGGCCCGTGTATAGTCCTTGTTTCCTCCATAGTTTCTTGCTAGATGCATTGCTGAAATGGGGTTGCAGTGTCATGACAGTTTGATGCACAGACCTCTCAACTGTTACTATTTTGGAGGAATATTCCTATTTTTAGTCCTGATTTACCCCTGAACAGGATGTCCATATTTTTGGAGATATTTCCCTATTTTCAGGCATAATTTACCCCTTCACACAATTTTCTGAATCCTTCTCATCACATGTGATTTTTCAAGCTGACTAGTATGCAGGAAACCATACTCCATGGCCAACATATTATTGGAAATAATAATGTAAAAAAAGATGACACAAGTTTTACATCTCCTTTTTCTGAAGCAAAAATTAATGACCTTGTGTGGAAGAATCATGCAATGCAGTTTACTAAAGACAACAGGTTTTGCACTCTGATAATATGCTTATATTTTTGCATAATTTAGTTACTCTCTGTTTTTTAAACGTGTTTCTGAGTAGTATCCCACATGTTCACCAGAAATGGAGTAATGTGCAATTTGATATTCAAATGTATGCTAATTAGATGTATAGATTTTTTTTGGCTGACTGTACCTACTTTTTAAGGGACATTGTGCTTATTTTCCGTTTCTGTAGACTGAGAGGTATGTTGGTGCATGTTTGCTTCCATTTATGTGTTACCCTGCTTGGTAACTTTTTCTGTATGGCTGAAAGAGAGGTACCTGGTGTATTCTCCCATTCTCCAAAAGGAGGGAGCAGTGCCTTGGATCCTACAACCTTCCTTCCCTCAGGATGTATGAGCCAGCATTGTCTGTTATTCCCAACCTCCCAGTCAACATCTCCAATGTCACATTGTTAATCATCTGCATCCCAGTCATTGTTCTCTACCATAGTTCTCAACCTTCCATCTCTAAAATGAGGAACACTAGTCCTCATAATGTGGAACAAATGGGCAAAATGTGGAACACATACTAACGGCTTACTAACAACTTCAACTAGGAAGGCCATAGGATGGTTAAAATACGCTGGTTTTACTTATAAAGAAGATATTTTAATGAAATAATATGATTCATTTCTATACAATGGATTTCACTTAAAAAAATTCCTAACACTAAATGTGTGACAGAGCCTTTTAATGTGGAACTTTGAGGAACTTAGGGGAACATGAACATTTTAAGACCCCAGATGAGTAGGTACGTTCCTCGTAATGAGGTACACTTGAGAGGTATGCTCTCTACTAAGGGTCAGGTTATTTAATTTAAACTTAGTACTATCTGTTATTGTATCTTATGATAGTTCTTGTTTCAGTTTTTATAAGGAATACATGCATACCATTTAGCATCTACAGAACATTGCTTTTCATAGGATTCATAGGAGTTTCTCATGACCATCACTACCTTGCGGTATCTACTCTCGTAAATGTCATACATAAAGTGTATCATATAACAAACAATGTTCTTCACTATTTTTTTTTTACTTTAAACTTCCAAATGCTGAGAGTAGATAGATCTTATTGGTTTTGTTATAGAGTCAGGGCCACTCTCTAGGCAGATAATGTTGCATTATTTATTATTTTCTTTATCACCCAAACCTGTACATTTGTGTGCCGAAAACCTTCTGCCTCAAGTTAGTCTGTTATAACCATTTTCTTGTTAAGTCTTAACAAGCAGTCATTAATAATATATCCTTAAATATTTTTTCTTTCTTTCCTTTACTGCATTTTTATGTTTTAAACACTGGTACTAACAATATTTCACCTGAAAAGAAATACACATCTTCTAAAACAGAGGCCTTGTTGCAGTTTATTGCACCTTGTCAAATTCAGTGTTACTTCTCCATTTCATCCTTCCCTCTTGGGACTTCCGTGAAAAATTAACTTGGGAGGTCCAGTGAGGGAAAGACTACCAAGTTAGCAATGTGAATTATTAAATGAATGACTGAATGTTATTGTCTAAAGAGGCAAAGACACTGTAGTATGCAAAGTAAACTGCAGGACATGTTGCTTAAATGTAACACATGCACTCTGGATACAAAGTTAGAATTTAGCAGAAGTGTGAGAAGAATGCCATGAAATAATTGCGAGTTTTCTCACGAAGCTCAGCTTTGAGGACAGAATACTAGTATGTAGAGAAATCTAATTCCAGTACTTGGTGCAAGCAGCTAAAAGAGTGCTTACCCATGCCAAACTTCACACCAAGGCTTTTAGGGATATTAACTGTAACCGTTTCTGAGTTTATATTCATGTTCTGTAGTCATAAGCTGCATTTTTCAAAAAGGCATGGCTTAAAAATACAACGCATTATAAATGATGCTTCATATCACATATTTATTAACAAAGTAAGCCCACTACATGCCACCAACTATTTTCAGGGATAACAAAGAAACATTGTGTGGCTCAGGAATTTATTTGGATCCAGAGTTTACAAGTGGAAATTAAAGGAGTCATATATAGACTGTAGGATAAAGATCGCTAACAATTTATAACTTTAAACCTGTATGCCAAATTCCGAGAGTAACACATTTTCACATTTCCACAGCATGTGGTTAGGCTTTTTGGTATAAAAGCTACAGTGGTACAGATGCATACTATGGAGTGCAGCTGTACATTTTACTGTATGCTATAAACTATTTTAATAAAATAGATGAGATGCACAAAAAGAAATACATCCATATTGCATGAGGTTCCAGATAATAGATCTCTGGTAAAGCAAATCCTACTTTCTCAGACACATAAAGCAATAACAGGGCATCTTCCAAAGATATGCATATATTAGTAATATGTCTACTGAATGTCAAAACCAAATGCAATCTAAACTGCATGATAACTAAAAACTTCCTATGCATATTATATGAAGCATATGATTTGGCAGGGAAGTAAGCATTTGGGCGCTTCCGACTGATAGCTAAGCAGGATATCCTTGGCTTTCTGTTCATTACTGAATGACTTCTTTTCAACAAACCACCTCCCAGTGTAAAGAAATCAGCTTCAGTAGTAATACTGCTGATGTTAATATCGGCTTTATTTGCCAGAATATCCATGCAATTACCATAAAGTAAACACGTGCTGTACTTCACACCATTGCTGCTCTACCTTTGCTGGTAGTATAGTCATAAAGTGGTTAAGGCTGTGAGCTGCTATTAGAAAACAAATTGTAGACTTGGGTTCAGTTCTGTTAGTCTCCACCTGCATACTGTGTAACTCTTAGTAAGTCACAAGACCATACCTGTGCTTCTGATTCACCCCTGTAAAGGGACACGTGACTTTTACCTGCTTAATGAATTAATAAAATTGAAAATGAATGCTCAATAAAAACAGCAGATGGTGAAGGACGGAGCCCATTTGCACTGTATTTGTGCAACACGGGGTCGGTTTTGGGCTACAGCTCCCCATTTCATCTCATATAAATATTCTAAATCTGAGGCAGCAAAGACCTGAAGGGAAGTAAATAATGAATATTATCAGGGTTCAGCAAAATCAAAACTCAGTGAGTTGCATTTCATTACTTTTGTTCTGAAAAATATCTGTCAAGCAATCACCCCTTCTATACCTATGTTGATGCAAAAAGAATAAGCAATAGGATCATAGGATCATAGGAAGTTACTAAGCTATTGGCCCTGAGGCCCTTACAAGCCTAGCCAGGAATTTAGCCCATGTTCCAACAAGTCAGCACCCGATGCCATTAACTCATTCAGTCAGTTGTTCAGAAACCATTTTTAAACGTTCTTTCAAGTTAGAAGTATAGTCACTGCCTATTTGCGATACTGTTTTAAATAAACAGTTATTGAGCAGTTGAGGTATACTTGCAGAGAATTAGGGTAAACTAAGCTTACTCAAATAAAATTATGTTAACCACTAGTCACCATTAGTCTGTTACAGGAGCGAGTACTGGGACTGTGCATTTTCAATTATCAGAAGTCAATGGCCTGAGTGAAAACATCCCTGTTTTGCTGGTATCACAAGAAAGCATTCAAAACTGAGGATAAACGTGATAAGATGAGAGGACTTGTCTGAAACATGTCAGAATAAACCCAAATATGCCTCCAAAGCTAACACATTTGAAAAAAAAATCAACAAGAAAAGTACTCATTTTACAGAACAATTAAGCAAGATATTAGTTTGGAATATGTCATATCAGCTGACCTAAAAGCAAAGGAGTAGTGCAAAAAAGCCGATATATAGGAAAAGCATCACTTGTCAATTTCTTTTGTTATTAATAATTGGTAAACCCAATCTAGAGCACACTGTACCTTTTGGATTCCTGTCTTTACCATAATACAGGTAACATATAGACAGTTCAGAGGAGATCAGCAAAGGTGCTACATTATTCGTATGAGATGCCATATAAAATGCAAATAGAGGACATGGCAGAAACCTATAAGGGCCCAAATAAATATGCAGACTCCAAGATGGGGGGAGATCTCAGAGATGATGCCAGGAAGTCTAATGATGCAAAAAAGGGTGAGAGATAAATGGAATAACTATCTTGAAGAAGTTTCAAGGTTAAAACTGTAGCGAATTCAAAGTATGTCAGATAAATATAAGGCTGCCCTTATGAGGACTTTGAGAATAAAATCTGTAAATAGGAAATTGTATACCTTTTCCAATAAATAATGTGAAAATTAGTTTGGTCAGGCAGTACATAACTGCTATTAAGATTCATGTTTCTACATTACTATTTCTGAATTCTCTTCACAGCTTAAAAGAATGAGAGAAAAGGAGACAGAGAAAGACAGAGAGAGAAAACACAGAGAGATGGAGAGAGAGAGAGAGAGAGAGAGAGAGATGAATAAGTCAGCAGCTAAACAGTGGAATGGCTGGACATGAAAGGAGTGGGGCTGGTCATACTCTTGGCAGCACAGGCCTTGGAAGCAGCAATGATCTCACTTAGATGTTAGAAAAAACAAGTACTAGGAGACCTTTTCTACCCTTTGTGCAACTCTGACATGAGAGAAACCATTGATTATATACTTACTTATTTATTAATGTACCTGGCTAGTTTTGTTAACTTTATTATGTCAAATTCATGGGATCATATTTTTCAGGAAATGCTTACAGATATAATGTTATTTTAAAAGGTCAGAGTAAAACTGGTGGATGATTACTTAGTAAAAAAGAAAAAAAATAATAGAAGGGATACAGTTAGAGCTTGTCAAATAATATTGGAAATGTACTTGATTTAGGTAAATAAAAACAAATTATTAGATAAAATTTGCATGCCATTATATGTCTACTACAGAAACAGTAGGGCAGACAGACAGACAGACACACACACATATACACACATGCGTGCACGGACACATGCATAGACACACACACACACATGTATGCACACACACACACACACACACACACACACACACACACACACACACACACACACACACACACACACACACACACACACACACAATTAAACACTCAAAAAATAAACCAAAAAATAAGCACCCTGGTAGTCAGTCTCCAGTCTCCAGTCCATTTTATTGTATAAAAAATCAATTAAGTGCTTTCATCAAACACAGTTGACTTCATCAGATGAAGAGATCCTAGATCTTGAGCTGTGATATAGTTGATTATAAGACCATGATACCCTATCTTCTAGTGTATGAGTCTATTTGTAGGTGCATTACAATTACAGAAAAAATTCAGACAATTCAAGATATTGATGACATAGAACTGGGCAATGAAAAAAATTGAAAAATATGCAAATCAGTTGCCATGTTGGTAAACAACCTTAGTATTTTGTAGGTACTCAATAGCTCACTCTGATGATATACAAATTGTTGTATTTTATGGGTGATTGGGTAATAGCAGGGGCTAGTAGGACTGAGTAGTAATTCGATCTTCTTGATTCTTCCATCCTTTCTGGTATATAAACCCTGTATCTGCAAAAAGCTATGCTTGTATTTACCAGGCTGTGGATGGTGATTCATTACTTAGACCAAGCAGACATTCCTTAAGATTCCAAGAGCAGGATAAGTTATTTCTTACACTTATTTCATTGAATTGCACTTCTGTAATGCTTATAATTGTGCTATACCGTGAATCTACTACATTTTGCACTGTTATGAAACTTTTTTACTGTTTCACTGCATTTATGCACTGTTTTATACTGTTTTAACTGTATTTTTCATTGCTAGATATGGTTTCATTACTCTAATTGCATGTTTACTGAATTACTTAACTGTAAACTGCTTTTTCATACTGAGAGTTGTATTTTCTTAGTGTGAGTGCTTTTCTGTGCATTTTTTTGAGGTTTCTGTGTTCTAGTCAGGTATCATATAACTGATTTGTTTCCAGTTAAAAGCATTCTCCTTGCTCCTTTATCTGTTTAAAACTTTCATTTGGTGGTTGCAGCTAGTAGCTGTAATAGTTCCCCCCCTTTCATTTAGTGGCAACAGCTAGTAGCTGTAATAGTTCCTCCCTGTCCCTTTCATTTAGTGGCTACAGCTAGTAGCTGTAATAGTTTCCCACCCCCCTCCATATTGTTGTCTTGTTCTTATACTTGGTGGCTTTGCAGTTGCCGCCCATACTGTATATTTGATCTGGGACACTCTTCCCAGTCTAGTGTCATTAGTTCATTCAACCTAATAGAGAGAGAACATTTGTGAAGGCCAACCCACTTATATTCTTAACCTTGAATTATCTTCTGTTCCAGCTTTCTCCTGTTCCACTTTAATAAAAAAAAAATTCTAAGCTTGTTTCCCCCCTTTCCTGTAATGAGTCTAGTCCAGATACAGATTTGCTGTATCTAGGACTGTTTGTAAGCTCCAGATCCCCCCCCAAGCCTTTCTGTGTTGGAGGGAAGCCTTCTAGCTTATCAGTGGGAGTGGTAAGCACTAGGTAACCTATCTACATAAGGAGTGGTTTCTGGCCCACAAATTGTAGTTATTGGCCGTTTGGACAGTTTTCCCATCTCTCTCAACTTGCTGATTTAAAAGTCTGCATTTGCACTTGTTTCCCCCCCTTTCCTTGTAACTAGTCTAGTCCAGATACAGATTTGCTGTATCCAGGACTGTTTGTAAGCTCATGAGCCCCCCATGGATGGAATTCATGTCAGATAAATATGATGTCCCATTCACTAGGATGAATAAGGAGAAAGTAACAGTCAGCTGCCTGTCAGGTGCCAGGATCTGACACATAACACATGCACTCAGGTCGCTCAACAAAGGTACAAGTATGACTCTATCATTGTACATGTGGGTGTGAATGACCTGAGACGTACCTCCCTGGACTACATGAAAACAGACATGGAGGAGCTCTCGGATTATGTAGCCCAGGTGGGTATGATCCTAGCCCTGAGCAGCAACCTAACATCACCCAGAATGATACCACAGTACAAGCAGAAAATGATTGATTTCGGCAATTGGCTAAGTTTCTGGCGTAATTCTAAGGGGATCCAGCATCTGTCTGCCTGGGATGACATGATTGACAGACTTCGATGCTTTGCCAGAGATGGCCTGCATCTGTCATCCCTGAGCTTCCGGATACTGGCCAAGGCTCTTGCCACCCCTATAGTGCCTTTTTTAGGCAGTGTTCCAAAGACCAAATTACCACCGTAACAGCTACAAACAAATGCAATCTGAAGGTCATGTTGCTCAATGCTAGAAGCCTAAATCTCAAAATGCACGTGCTTGAGGCACTCCTTAAAATGGAGAACATCAACATTTGTGCTGTAACAGAGACCTGGTTCAAGGCAGCAGAAAGCACCCCTGCACTACCAGGCTATAACTCATTCCACACGTTTCAGCCCCAGAACTTGGACTGAAGCTCCAAAGGCGGTGGTGTTTCCATATTCATAAAGGATATGCACACCTCCAGACTGGTAGCCCAACATAATGCATCAGAGATACTCCAAGTGCAGCTAACACTGGGTAAGACAGCGATTCAGGTTGCAGCCTGCTATAGGTCCCCAACCATGTCCCAAGACTCACACTCCACATTCCTAAGCACCCTGGAGAATATTAGGGTCCAACCTAACATTCTCTTACTAGGTGACTTTAAATAACCCCCCATTAACTGGGTAAACTACTCATGTACCAAAACACTTGCCCAATGTTTCTTGGAGTTCATTAATTCCAATGCCCTGGACTAGCTCATTCTTACCCCCACTAGAGGTAGCAACATCCTTGACCTGGGCATTACTAACATGGGAGACTGTTGCTCTACACCAATAGTCAACTCCTCCCTGGTTAGATCCAACCACAAACTAATCACCTTGGAAATCTACATCCCTCTCACACCTTCAAGCAAAGGTAACCACCATGAAAAACTTCTCCAAAGCTAACTTTGGGATCCTAAAAACAGAGGTGGCTAACTTCATGGCACCCATGAAAATGGAGAATAGTTGTGTGACCGCAGATCAAACACCAATGCACTGTACGAACATGTGCACAAATGCATGGATCTCACCATACCAAATAGAACCAAGACACTCTCCTCCAAAAAAAGGAAGCCAATCTGGTGGTCCCCTGCCATAAAAAAACTCTACAACAGAAAGAGGAAACTGATGCGGAATAAGGAGAAATCTCAAGACTGGAAAAACTCCCTTATCTGCCTCAACAAAAAGTTGAGATCCCTCATCAAATCCTCTAAAGCTAAGTATGAAAACAGAATTGCAGCAGATAGGAAAGACAACCACAAGGCCTTCCATAGTTATGTAAAGAATCTCCAGGGCAATACCCAGATTTGCTCTGAGCTACTGCACAATGGTACTTCCTATACAGAGCCAACATATATTTCCAGTATACTGGCCGACAGATTCAGTGCCAACTTTACCCCTCCCTCCCCCCTCAAAGGACCAATCACAATACCAGTAGATTGCCAGGCACCCAGTATTACTGCTGCACAGGTTAAAACAGAACTGTCTAAGGCCAAGAATACAGCTTCTATAGGAACTGACAATATCCCTGGTTGTGTTCTACATGAACTACAGAGTAAACTGGCACCTCACCTGTGTGCCGTGTTCAATCACAGCTTCACCTCAGGCTTTTTCCCTGCTGAATGGTACACTGCTACCGCCATCCCTCTCCACAAAGGAGGAGCGACTACAGACCCTCGGAACTATCCCACCATTAGCCTGACAAATCTGATATGCAAAGCTATGGACCACATCATCATGGACATAATAAACAAGGATATAGGGAATCCCCAAACTCTGGATCCCACACAGTTTGGTTTTGTGAAGGGTAGAGCATGCCTGCTAAACTTGGTTGACTTCTTTGAGCCAGTCACCAGAGCTGTGGATGAAGGCAAGGTTATTCATACAGCCTACCTTGATCTGGCCAAGGCTTTTGATACAATTTCCCACTCAGGAATCATAGAAAAATTCACTAAGCTTGGCATCAACCCCTGTGTCACTAGGTGGGTTGCAAGCTGCCTCACAGATAGAACCCACAGTGTGAAAGTAGCTGACTCCAAGTCAGACTGCCGATTAGTCACGAGTGGAGTCCCACAGGGTTCAGTCCTGGGTCCTCTCCTGTTTGGTATCTACGTCTCTGAAGCCCAGACCAACACAAAGGGACTCTGACAAAGTTTGCAGACAATTGCAAGTTAGGAGCTATTATTAACTCCCCAAGTGATGTTGACATGGGTTCATAGGTTGGTACTAGGCTATCGGCCATACTGCCTATACAAGCCTAGCCATAACAATTCACTGGCTATTTCTTCCCACAATATTTGCTTCCCTGGACCCCTGTCTAGCAGGGTGACTGACATGATCCCTGGGCAAGAACAGCACTGTAATTGACAAGATTTGAACCTGTGCAGGGAAACCCTAATGGATTTCTAGTCCATCACCTTAACTACTCAGCCATGATTACCACACCTACAGAATGGCCTCACTGTGACCAATGACTGGTGTCAGAACCATGGCCTTAAGCTCAATGCCAAAAAATGTGTCGTCATCCCCTTTGGGAAAAACCCAGTTCCCATGAATTACCACATTGATGGTAGTCCACTGAACACAGAAGGCGTTATAAGAGATCTGGGAACACAGGTTGACAGCAACCTCTCTTTTGATCAACACATTGCCTCTGTAGTCAGAAAGTCCTTCTATGTGGCACATCTCTTTACTAAGGGTTTTGCATCCAGGAAGAAAAAGGTCATTGTCTCCTTCTACTCTTCCCTCATTAGGCCAATCATTGAGTACAATGCCTTATTTGGCATGTACCTCACTAGACACCTGCAACAACTGGAGAGGCCGCAAAAGTACCTCACAAAGAGGATCCTAGGCCTTAAACACTTGTCCTATATGGACAGACTCAAAAAACTCCAACTATTCTTTCTTATACCACCTACTTAGAGGAGATCTCTGCTTGACTTACAAAGCCATGTCTGACCCAGCTCTGCTAGAAATGCTACATCTAACGAAATCCCAATCCCTCCACACCACATGCTCCAGAGACCTCAACCTCATTACCGCAATTAACAGAACATGCTGGAGGGACAGGTTCATAAACCAGAGACTGCCCACGCTATGGAACAGACTTCCCATACATGTCAAGCAGAGTACCTCTCTGACTCTCTTCAACAGAAATCTTGATGAGTGGATGGGTAACAGAAAATTCACCCCAGGGATAACTCCAGTGGGTCTACTTGACAGAGGCACTGGGAACTAAAGTCGGGTGGCACTATGCCAGGGTAATCCTATGGCTGGGCTTGTAAAGGCCACAGGACTATTAGCCTAGTACACACCTATAATACTGTAGGCATTCAGAGTAAGGCAGACAATCCCCTAAACCTGAATATGGTGTCTAGTATCAGTACTATAATAAATAGCAGGATAATCCTTGCAGCATACCAAGCTATTGCTGTGTCTTAGAATATGGCTTTTAATTTATGCAGACATGTTATGAGTTGGGTTAGAGGGGCAGGATGTTGGTAAAGTAAACAGTTCTTCTAGGACTGTTTACTTCACTTTTTACTTATATTTCCATATTCTTCACAATGACAGAGGGTATTATAGAAAAATGTCTTATTCTGAGTACAGGTAACAGCATCTGTCTTCTTGGAATAGGGGTAAGTTACTTTTGTTAGACACTGTTTACACGTAGCAAGAATGATTTATGATCAATCAGTCATAATGCGTATACTACACTAATTAAATTAGCATATTACACATCTATTACTCCTTTCTCCTCTTTCTATAAGCAAAGCCAGGCTTATGTGAAGCATATCTTTTGGGATTATTTAATTACAGTCAAAATCTGAGATGAAATATCATAAATTCTCTACAAATTTAAGATTATAAAGGATAAATTTAAATGGCAGAATGTATTATTGAAAAGCCATATTAAATATCTGAGGAAGTATTATTATTATTATAGTACTGGCATTTTCTTACTCTGTTAAAATCTTTATTTAAAAAGATGGCTAGACAGAGGCTCCACAATTATTTTATTTAGAAAAGTTTGCTAGTCAGAGGAATTGTGTTATTGAAAGGCAGCAAGATCTTTAAAGATAAGAAGAAAGTCAAGTAATTTGGAAGAAGAATTGACATGCAAGTATAAGTTCTAAACAAACAAACAAAAAAAGTGAGTGTGTGTGTGTGTGTGTGTGTGTGTGTGTGTGTGTGTGTGTGTGTGTGTGTGTTTCCATGTGTGATTACTTGATATGGCGCTTTTTAATTTGTTTGCAGTTATTTCAATGTAAAGGCTCTTTTTTCAGACATTCAAATGGTTTCAAAGGCCATAGTTTATGCCATATGATGTGATTGTAATATACATTATATTATGTTGATGAGACAGTTGGGAGCTTTAAGTTTAGAATATAGGAACATTTAAGTAATATTATATTAAATAAAATGGAAAATCTAGTAGCTAAACATTTTATTAATGCACATTATAAAAATGTTTGTTGTGCAAAATGTATAATTTTGAAATGGATAATGTCTGGTGAAAGAAAGGATAAGTCTTTTGATTTTTATTGAGATTAAAAGAAGGAATATATATTTCAAGTTTGATATTTTTAAACCAAATGTTCTTAAGTGGACTGGGAATTTCTTTTAATTTGATTTCATTGGTTTATTTGTCAGTGACAGTATATGTTTTTAATTGTTGTTATTAACAGTGTGCTGTGCTTTACTCGATAGAAGACCATTGGTCAATATACTAAGAATCCTTCAATAAACATTTTTCTGGAATTTATTATTCTTATCCCAGCTGGTGTATATGGTGACTGGTTAGGACCCACTGGATGAATTTTCTCAATTGTTCAGAAGAAATTGGGGTGGAAATTCACAGGGAACATAGGTTCATAGGTTCATAGGATGATACTAGGCTGTTATCCGGGAGGCCCTTATAAGCCTAGCCAAGAATTTTGCCCATGTTCCCTCAAAGTTAGCACCTGTTTCCCCTGTCCAGCAGGGATAAAGGTGGGATACCAGGGGTATATTTTCTGTTTCCCATCCAGTCATTTAGGTTCCTCTTAAAGATGGCTAGAGAGGTACTCTGCTTGTCATGGAGAGGGAGTCTATTCCACAGACAGGGGAGTCCTTGGGACACATCTATCCTGCCAACAAGTTCTATTATTGTCACAGACCAGGTTAAGGCCTTCCATGTGGGTTACATGAGTGGAGTTTGTCTTACGGATGTGCAGCAATTCCATCAAGGCTAGGTCTGAAATGGCCTTGTATGCCAGGCACAGGTCACCTCTGAGCAGTCTGTATGAGACTGAGTAGAGGGACAGGGCTTTTAGCCTACTTGTATAGGATAGGGGTTTGAGACCCTGGATTTTCCTTGTCAGGAACTTCTGTGGTCTCTCCAACTGCTGCATGTGCTTGGCAAGGTACATGTTGAAGGGGGCATTGTACTCGATAATGGGTCTGATAAGGGAGGGGTACAGGTATGTTATGACCTCCTTGTTCCTGGATGAAATACCCTTATTTATGAGGTGGGCCATGTAGAAAGCCTTTCTTACAATGGAGGCAATGTGGTGGTCAAAAGTCAGGTTGCTATCAATCTGGGTGCCCAAGTCCCTCATGACTGATTGCATGCTTAGTACGTTGTTATTAATGTGATAATTAATGGGGATGACATTTTCCCCAAAGGGGAATATTTTTACAACCAGCAAATATCAATGGAACAGTAGTAAATGCTGGTCAAAAGGATATAGCAGAGACATTTTTTGTGGATTATAACAAAACACATTTGTATTTAATTGTATCCTTTGGCCCAAATATCAAATCAAGGATTAGGATGATGTGAATGTTTTAATGGATAAAATAGAAAATAATTGTGCTACAAGAAAACAGTGAATTATTAAATATATTAATTTTATGTAAATACAAAGTTTTGCAAATTACTCCATATGGTCTACAAGCTATTGAAAAGCAGTCTCTACCATTCATAGAAGGTAATTCAGATGAGAAAGTTATTCTATTTACTTTCTAAGTTTATAGGAGCAATATTCAAAATCTGTGCCTATTTTTGGACCTTCATCCCCCTTTTATTTTAGGCTTTGTCCTGATTTCTTGTGCTATGTGGTTGAGAGGTATAGGATATACAAACATATAATATAGCTATTCTCTGTCATAGGGACATTATTAAAGATGGTATAAAGTTAGTCCAATTTTCTTCCAATAAAATGAATAGGTGAATATTAGACTAATTGTCCTTAAGGCCATTTTAAGTTTAGCTAATAACCTAAGGTTAGAATCAAACCTTACACCATGTATCTATGAGGCAAAAACTTTAACTGATATGCCAAATCCACCCCCATGTTTTATATTATTTTAGATTTATTAATGAAATGTTCTGATATACCCACCTTTTATCTCCTCCCTAAAACACAAAAAAATCTTAATGAACCACCTGGGACGCCTATTGTCTATGGTTGTGCTTGCTTTCAAGAAGAAATTAATAAGGTAGTTAGTGATTTTTTTTAAATGTGGATAGTTTACCTTCTTTGATTAAGGACTTAAAGGATTTTGTACAAATAATATAGGGGATTAATTTTAAAAATGACATTGATATGATTGATTTTGCAGCAACAGATGTAACTAGTTTATATGCACATGTAGCATCTAAAATGGATTTCCAGTATTACAGTATTGTTTTGATAATAGTGTCTCTTTCACAATACACACATACACACACACTCACCTGCATATATATATTTATATATAGCGAAATTAGTTCAGTTTTGTTTAGCTAATATTTTTTTGTATTTGACTGTAGATTATGCCATCGATTAAAATGGACAGCTATGTAAATTTTTTTGCTGCTCCTATATGCCAATTTATTTAATGCTTATTTTTTTAAGAAAAAGTAATGGATAAACTGGATTTTTTAAAAAAGAATGCTTTATGATATTTTATATTTATTGACGATTTCTGCCATTTTTTTTTCTGAAGTAAGTAATAACGATTTTGGCTTAATATTTACTTATCAATGTTTGGATGATTATATTCGTTTTTTAGATGTAACTGTTTTTAAATATAAGGATGGTTTGGCATCTAAACTATATATAAAGAGTAGAATGCTAATGCAAGATAGAGAAAAAACATGGAAAGAATGTCAGAAATATAAAATATCACAATATTTTGAAAACTTTAGAATGTTTTTCAATCGTACTAAAAAGCAAATCAATGAAGGCAAAAAATTATATTATAATAACTTTCAGCCTAATAGTAAACACAACCCTAAACAATTCTGGACAGACATTAAAGAAATCTTGCATCCTAGACATATATTCAACCCTAACCCCTCTCCCAATAACTCATAACTCAAAACCACAATACCATTCAACTCTTATTTCATAGATAGTATAGCATCTCTAACCAAGGATTCCCCAACATGTAATCCTAACCCTGCCCAGCTGCCATGTATATCACCACATTCACTTTTACCTTCCAACCTGTGTCTACATCCTATATAAAACTATTCACCTTCCAACCTGTGTCTACATCCTATATAATACTCTTAAACAAACTCAAACCATACTCTCCTTCAGCTGATAATGTTGCAAGCAAATACATTAAAATAGCTGCTGATAGTGTTACCTACCCTGTCTCATTCGTTATAAATAGGTAAATCCAGGAACCCCACATTCCCTCTCAAAAAAGTCACAAATTATCCTTCTGCACAAAGAAGGGAATTCAACAGGTATTACTAACTTTAGACCTATAACAATCTTATTGCCCTCAATAAAAAATAGTTGGAAAATATATATTCAAAAACAATTGCTAAACTACATCCTGCAGGAAGAACTCCTATCCCCCACACAATTTGGCTTCTGTCTTTCCAATAGTGCTAACACTGCACTTTTAACATAGATACATATTGTCAATAAAGTTAGAGATAAAGGCAAACTAGTCTCCTCCCTATTTCTAGACTTGTCCAAAGCCTTCAATGCAGTTTGTAACAGCAAACATTTAATTCAAATGCCCTCATTAGGTCTTTATCTCAACCCACCCTTCTATGGTTCAAAAGCTACCTCTCCATCAGGTATTAGTCAGTAAAATGGCACTCTACCCTCTGTCCATACCTATCAGTCACCACCGGTGTAAAATAAGGCTATATCCTTGGTCCCATCCTCTTTAGCATTGTCACCAACGCCCTCCAAATATCCACACAACATACCTTCCGAATACAGTACACAGATGAATCCACACTCATTTGCTCATCTGACAATGTGGCACACCTCCAAAAAATTAATCAGGAAGCTTTAACAGCAGCTGAAACATGGCTTTGTAACTCACAACTCATGCTCAACCCTAAAAAAAAAAAAAAAAAACTACTTTTTTTTTCTTCCTCAAATCCCTCTCCTGTGAAAAAACAAAATTTAAAGTCCTCTTTCTTGATAATAAAATCATTGAAGTACTTTCTCATAGCAAACTATTAGGGGTGACAGTGGATGATATTCTTAAATGCAACCTGTGTATATAAAATTGCATAAGACAATGGTGCACCCAGTGGTGCAGTGGTTAACATTGTCACCTCCCAGCAAGAGGTTCTCCGGTTTGATTCTCGGCTGGGGTGCCTTCTGTGTGGAGTTTACATGTTCTCCCTGTGTTCATGTGGGTTTCCTCCGGGTACTCCGGTTTCCTCACACATTCCAAAGACATGCATCTGGAGCATTTCTCCCTGGGCCTCCGCTGAAAACAGGCTCTGTGGAACCTAGTCGGACTTTCCCGGTCAACAAATGGTAAATAAATAAATAAATAACATAAATAACTCATTAAAACTAGGGATGCTTTATGGAGTCAAAAACTTTCTCACCAATGCAGCTAAAGCTACACTTGCCACTATGTACCTACTCCCCTCACTTCTTTTTGGTGTTCTCATCCTTAATAACCTTCAGGCATCACAAAAATCAAAACTTGGACAATGTTATAACAAGGTTGCTAAATTTGCAGCAATTACCCTTTCAGAAGCCACTATTGTATAGTACAGAAAAACCTAAACAGGTTAGAAGTACCTCATCCACTAACATACACAACTTCTTACCACTTATAAAATTATCCAAAATCCATCTGCTTGTCCAGCTCTAAATAACATTCTACACAATTCTGTTGCCAGTCAGTCATTATAATCCAATGATCAAAAACTCCTGGCTGTTCTCAAACTTATCAAATCCGCTGGGCATTGTCTGTACTTGTACCATCATGCTAAGGCCTGGAGCTACTTATCTATCCATCAGGTAAATACCCTCCCTACCATCCTTCAAAAACATTCTGAAAGAATTCTTAGCCAAAAAACTGTCTGTGTTCTTGCTCAACACCAGGACAAACTATATTCCTAGATGTGAACAAATATCTCTTCATACCTTACATCTCCTTACTCTCCCTTCTCCACACACTTCCTCACTTCTATCAATTTCTCTTCCCTGTCTTTCTCATTAAATGTCCAAAGTGAAGTAAACTCCACATGTACGGCAGCTGCAAGGTCTCAATCCAAACATGAACAGTTCAAAAAGCACAAGACCAGCAAACAGTGGCAATTTTCACCAAACTTTTTAATTCATTGTGCAAAAGCACATATAGAGTAAAAAATCAGACCGGTTTCGGCTGTACTATTACTTAGCCTTTATAAGTGTGAATACAGTACAACGTTTTACTCATAATATATAATTGAAAATTAAACATGTGACCAATTAAAAGTGCTCATTTAATCCAGGTTTAAATAACCCCCTAATGATCCATTTTTTCTCCTTTGCATTTAATATTTCATGCCAGCCAGATTTATTGGATCTGGACCCACATATTCTATCAATCACTGTAAAGCTGAACACAGCATTTTTATGCAGTATGGTATGTTTATATAGGGCATTGGTTAATTTATGGTGTTTGATATCACTAAGGTGTTTGGACATTCTAAACTTCAATGGCATTGATGTTTGCCCAATATAAAAAGCTGAACAGCTGCAGCTAGCAAGATATATTACCCAGTCTGAATGGTGGTTTGCAAAGAAAGAAATGTTAAAGACCTGAGCAGTGTTTTTGCTACTGAAACTTTTTGTCTTAAGAATTCTGGGGTAATGGACACAGTGTCCACATGGGAAGAAAACCAATTAAGGAATCTCTTAAGAGTGTGACTTGGGAATAATGTTTATCCCTGTCATGATAGTGTTCATAATGATTAAAGTGTGCCGCCAAATTTTTTTCCCTTTCCTGAAGGAAAAATAACATCTACTTCCCAAAATTTCACGTAATCTGTTGTCAGCCAACAAGATATTCCAGTGGTGTTGGACACTGTCCATCAATATCCCAGTATTATGACCATAGGCAGTCACAAACCTTAAGGAGAATCCCCCACCTTTGGGGTTTTCTTAATATTGAAGGAGGTTCTCCCTTTTCATATTTTCCACACTGTTTTTAACATGCAGAACTTGTCCCATTTTGTACCCCCTGTCCCTGAACCTAGATACCAGGTCAACCCTGAAATGCCCCTATGTGCTCTCATCAGGACAGATGCATTTCATCCTCATAAATTGGGACTTAGGACTGTTCTTGCAGATATGGGGGGATGAAAGCTGGTGGCATGGAGAAGGGAGTTGTGTTCAGGGAATTTACAATAGACTTCAGTGGTTAAAGTGTGATCCAGAGCCCTAATAACTAGAACATCCAAAAAGATGATCCTATCTTTGTGATAATTAACTGTAAATTATATTCCCCATTTATTCTCATTTAAATAACAAATGAACTCCAATAGATATTCAACATCTGATCTCCAAATCAACCAGCAATCATCCAAGTATCTCTTCCAAATATCCATTTCCTCCATGAATAAATTATGGGAGCAGTCATAGATAATCTGTTCCTCAATATATGCCATGAATAGATTGGCATATATTGGGGTGAATGATGCTCCCATGGCTGTGCCCTGTATCTGCAAGAAACATTTGTCCTGATAAAAAAAGACATTCTTAGTGAGCACATGTTCTGTGAGGCCAATAAGAAACGTATTGAAACTGGGTGAGTAAAGCTCTGTTTTGTATAACCAGTATTCCAAGGCCTCAAGCCCTGCCCAATGCGGGATATTGTTATACAAAGCTGTGACATCTAATGTGCACAGTAACCAGTCTGGTTCAAGTTGTATATCAGAAATGACCTGGAGGAATTTTGTGATATCTCTAATTCGAGCTGTTACACATTTGAGTAATGGCTTAAGAGATTTAGTGAGAAACAAGGACAGAGGTTCAGTGAGGGAGCCCCTCCCTGAAACAATTGGTCTACCAGGGGGACTGCGGCAATTTTGATGTATTTTGGCAAGAAATAAATGTATTGTTGACTGGGATCTGTTATTGTCTAGTGTAGCTTGGTAGTGTTATTATTGATGCCCTCCTCCAATGCTAAGGACAAAAACTCATTGATCTGGTTTTTAAAGAAGGGGGTTGGGGTCAATGCTTAAATGTGTATAGTGACGGACATCAGAGAGTTGCCTAATAGCTTCCATGTCATTAATCTTGGACCACCATTTCCCCTCCTTTATCAGCCCCCAAAATAACCAATTCATGATTCCTGGCTAACTTGACAATGTTTTCCATATCAATCTTTGAGATATTGTTAGCCTTAGGTCTATGGTCCCTGGAGTAAAAATACAGATCTTTGATGATAGAATTTTGGAGCATGACACATTGTGGTTCATTGGAGGCATGAATGAAAATCTGAATTCATAAGTAGTCTCTGAGGATTCCTTATCCTGAAAAAATAATTTTAAATTTAAATCCCTACAAAATGTTACTACATCATTAACAAAACTCTCTTCAGGCACAAAGAATCCAGGTATAAATGATAAACCTTTATTCAAAATGTCCATGTCAAAAGCAGAAAGGGCATAAGATGAAATGTTAGTAACATTAACATTTGTTATTTCCGTTCAGATATTTGTAACAGAGCCTCCATGTTGTTCACTTCTTCTATGTTTCATGCCCTCCCTCCTCCTTGGTTTAAATCCGAAAGAACATTGGAGTTCCTTCTTTTCAATGCTGGGGATCCTGTGACACCCGATTCCTCAAACTCCAGTCCTGAGGAGGATTCCTGCCATGAGGTTCCTCTTAAATTCTGCAAAATGGACATGTTTGTCTCTGCCTATATTGAAGGGGTCCCCCCTGTCATACTCTGCTAGGTCTCTGAGAAACTTATTTTTCTTCCTGTCTCTTAACTGGGTCTCTAAAGTCATAAGTTTCTGGCTAAGATTTTTCAAACTGGAGGTGTAAATAGGTTGTCCCTCATATCTTCTAACAGTATCACACAATTGGGTGATGGACTCTCTTTCACTGTCAATTACTCTGTTGTGATGTTCAGCTAATATTTCCACAAACTTTAAAGAGGCTTGCTGTTGGGCTTCATCCCATTGTTTCAAAAGAATCTCATCAGGATTACTAACTAGAGGCTGCGTGCATATATGTAGGCCTCTTGGTGTGATCCCTTTGGTGATGTATGCCCTGAAGAGCTTATAATGCCATACATTGTTGCATAATAGCTGCATGTGCTTAGTAAGTTTGGAAAAAATGGCTTCACAACTATCTTCATTAGTGGATAGATCAGTGTAGCTCCCCACCATATTGGCCGTGCCGAGCCCAAAGATAGCCAAGTCCTCCCGGTCTGAGGCTAATCCCCATAGCAAATTGGTTAATTCCATTAGTAAATATATAAATATATAAAAAATAATAACCAATAAATGTTGAAAACCAGAGAGAAGCAAATCTGATGCCAAAAATCCCTATACCCAAATGTATTCAAGTATCCATGAATCCAAATGATCAAAACATTATCAGTTTACCACCAAGGCCATAATAAACCATAATAAACAAAAGACGGAAATTGGACAATGTCAGCCACTATATCAATTTATAAGGACAGTATCAGCCCCTGTCATGTATAGTTCCAAATTTCACAGTGCTGAGTCCTTTATAAATGTATAACTGCTAAGATGTAAGATACCTGAACCCAAGTCAGTCTCTGTATATAAATCAATGAACAATATCAACGCCTGTTATTTACACAGTGCTGAGTCCATTGAAAAAAAGACCACTGGGATAATCATATAAGTGCTGCGTTCAATTCCGTTTGTAGAACACCAAAAGGTGTTTACATTGATCTAAAGTTGTGCCTCAAATGATTCCAGGCGTCAGAAAATGTTCCCCAATCGCAATGGCCAAAAAGTTATAAATAATATCCTTGATAACACAGCAGGCCAAAAATTGGTAGAGAACCTCACATTGATGTATGCACTAGTTATAAAATATAAAAATATACATGCTAGACACATGTGTAAAAAGTCTAATTAATGTATGAAACCATAAGAGGTGAACTGGTAGCACTTATCTACCATATATCTTTTTAAAGTCCCCAATGCTGTGGTCTAAGTCTTCATAGCAATTGAAATGCTATACTGAGCACAGTATAAAACAAACCTAATAATAACAGCATAACATGTTTAGTCTTGCTTCTACACAAAATAACAACTGCCAAATAAGACAGGTGCAGCTACTCAATGTTCTCTAAAAACATATTAAATAGTAGCAGTCTGAGTAAACAAACAACAGATAATGCGGTTATTATGATTATAAAACCATCATTTAGCATAATTAAAGTATACAGTATATCCAAAAATAAATTGTAAAGGTAAACCTGTATCATTCACCCAACACAATAGAGTGTAAATGTTGCTAAATATGTCCTTCATAGAATTGTAATGTCCACTGATGAAAGAATCCAACCAACAAGTCTTGTAGTTCCAAATATTATAGTCCCAATAGACCTGGTTGCATTTTTCTATGTTTCTGATGCGTCAAAAAGGCAAAAGCAATATATATTACCCTAATTGGTAAGTTATTTCCATGACACCACATCCAGTCCAAAATCATAAAACAGTAGAAAATGCTCCACCATGCGATTCCCTTTCAACAAAAAATGGCGTCCCACATTCTAAAATGTAGAGTCTGTTGTTCCTTGATGCACCAAAGTAAATGAGCAGTAAACTGCCTAGGTATGGAACTAAGTCAGTTTGGCCAAATTTGATATTTATTTAAAGAACAGTAGTCCAATCTTCAAAAGTGAAAACACATAAATATAGCTACCTCACCCAGTAAATGATAAATCATAAATGAAAGCCAATGTTCTCTATATATACATCTGAATGGAAATCAATAGCCGTCTCAAATAGTGCCCAGTATTAGAAGATGTGAAGTACTTACAGTTCAAAAATTCCCAATGTTTAAAACAGATCCAAAACCAAGCACCTTCTGATAGACTTTAAAGCATTTGTAATATCCACACACCATACCGTATAATGAAGAGTATTGCAGTCGCGAGGGCAAAAATACAATGACATCTCCTACATACATACAAAGGGATTTCCAACCTTATACAGTCCCGTATCGTAGACCCAAAGGAACACGAAAATGGTTTAAACCTCATTGTAGATAGGTCACAAAAATTGCTGGGCAAAAAATGATAATAATGGGTAATCCAAGCCCAGAAATGCCACAGGCCAACAGCAGAGAAAAGAAGGAAGTCCAAAGTGAAGTAAACTCTGCATGTATGGCAGCTGCAAGGTCTCAATCCAAACATGAACAGTTCAAGAAGCACAAGACCAGCAAACAGTGGCAATTTTCACCAAACTTTTTATTTCATTGTGCAAAAGCACATATAGAGTAAAAATCAGACCAGTTTTGGCTGTACTATTACTTAGCCTTCATCAGCGTGAATACATTACGTCAATTTACTCATAATATATAATTGAAACATGTTACCAATTAAAAGTGCTTATTTAATCCAGGTGTAAATAAACCCCCTAACATAATGATCCATTTTTTTCTCCTTTGCATTTAATATTTCATGCCAACCAGATTTATTGGATCTGGACCTACATATTTTGTCAATCACTGTAAAGCTGAACACAGCATTTTTATGCAGTATGGTATGTTTATCTAGGGCATTGGTTAATTTATGGTGTTTGATATCACTAAGGTGTTTGGACATTCTAAACTTCAATGGCCTCGATGTTTGCCCAATATAAAAAGTTGAACAGCTGCAGCTAGCAAGATATATTACCCAGTCTGTATGGCAGGTCTTTGACATTTCTTTCTTCACAAACTCATACATACAGACTGGGTAATATATCTTGATAGCTGCAGCTTAGTAATTAAATGCAAAGGAGAAAAAAATGGATCATTAAGTTAGGAGGTTAGGTTTTTTTTTAAACCTGGATTAAATGAGCACCTTTAATTGGTCACATGTTTAATTTTCAATTATATATTACGAGTAAAATTAGTAAAATGTTGTAATATATTCACACTGATGAAGGCTAAGTAATAGTACAGCCGAAACCAATCTGATTTTTACTCTATATGTGCTTTTGCACAATGAAATAAAAAGTTTTTTTATTCGTTTTTTGCCCAGCAATTTTTGTGATCTATCTACAATGAGGTTTAAACCATTTTCTTGTTCTTTTGGGTCTATGATATGGGACTGTATAAGGTTGGAAATCCCTTCGTATGTATGTAGGAGATGTCATTGTATTTTTGCCCTCGCGACTGCAATACTCTTCATTATGCGGTATGGTTTGTGGATATTACAAATGCTTTAAAGTCTATCAGAAGGTGCTTGGCTTTGGATCTGTTTTAAACATTGGGAATTTTTGAACTGTAAGTACTTCACATCTTCTAATACTGCGCACTATTTGAGACGGCTATTGATTTCCATTCAGATGTATATATAGAGAACATTGACTTTCATTTATGATTTATCATTTACTGGGTGAGGTAGCTATATTTATGTGTTTTCACTTTTGAAGATGGGACTAATGTTCTTTAAATAAATATTGAATTTGGCCAAACTGGCTTAGTTCCATACCTAGGCAGTTTACTGCTCATTTACTTTGGTGCATCAAGGAACAACAGACTCTATATTTTAAAATGTGGGACGCCATTTTTTGTTGAAAGGGAATTGCATGGTGGAGCATTTTCTACTGTTTTATGATTTCGGACTGGATGTGGTGTCATGGAAATACCTTGCCAATTAGGGTAATATATATTGCTTTTGCATTTTTGAACATCGGGCTCAGGGACATGCATCAGAAACATAGAAAGATGCGATCAGATCTATTGGGACTATAATATTTGGAACTACAAGACTTTTTGGTTGGATTCTTTCATCAGTGGACATTATGATTCTATGAAGGACATATTTAGCAAAATTTACACTCTATTGTGTTGGGTGAATGATACAGGTTTACCTTTACAATTTATTTTTGGATATACTGTATACTTTAATTATGCTAAATGATGGTTTTATAATCATAATTACTGCATCATCTATTGTTTGTTTACCCAGACTGCTACTATTTAATATGTTTTGTATTTGGATTCATGGATACTTGAATACATTTAGGTATAGGGATTTTTGGCGTCAGATTTGCTTCTCTCTGGTTTTCAAATTTTATTGGTTATTATTTTTTGTATATTTATATATTTACTAAGGGAATTAACCAATTTGCTATGGGATTAGCCTCTGACCAGGAGGACTTGGCTATCTTTGGGCTCGGCACGGCCAATATGGTGGGGAGCGACATTGATCTATCCACTAATGAAGATAGTTGTGAAGCAATTTTTTCAAACTTACTAAGGACATGCGGCTATTACATAACAATGTATGGCATTATAAGCTCTTCAGGGCATACATCACCAAAGGGATCAAACCAAGAGGCCTATGTATACGCAAGCAGCCTCTAGTTAGTAATCATGATGAGATTCTTTTGAAACAATGGGATGAAGCCCAACAGCAAGCCTCTTTACAGTTTGTGGAAATATTAGCAGAACATCACAATAGAGTAACTGACAGTGAAATAGAGTCCATCACCCAATTGTGTGATACTGTTAGAAGATATGAGGGACAACCTATTTACACCTCCAGTTTGAAAAATCTTAGCCAGGAACTTATGACTTTAGAGACCCAATTAAGAGACAGGAAAAAAAATAAGTTTCTCAGAGACCTAGCAGAGTATGACAGGGGGGACCCCTTCAATATAGGCAGAGACAAACATGTCCATTTTGCACAATTTAAGAGGAACCCTTAAAAAAGGAAATGCCCTAGATCTAGTTTGAAAAAGGCATCCACATCTAGTGCAGAGACCTCAGGGGAGGAATCTTCCTCAGAACTGGAGTTTGAGGCATTGGGTGTCACAGGATCCCCAGCATTGAAAAGAAGGAACTCCAATGTTCTTTCGGATTTAAACCAAGGAGGAGCGGGGCAGGAAACATAGAAGAAGTGAACAACATGGAGGCCCTGTTACAAATGTTTGTACGGAAATAACAAACGTTAATGTTACTAATATTTCATCTTATGCCCTTTCTGCTTTGGACATGGGCATTTTGAATAAAGGTTTATCATTTATACCTGGATTCTTTGTGCCTGAAGAGAGTTTTGTTAATGATGTAGTAACATTTTGTAGGAATTTAAATTTAAAATTATTTTTTCAGGATAAGGAATCCTCAGAGACTACTGATGAATTCAGATATCACCGATCTTCGTTCATGCCTCCAATGAACCACAATGTGTTCAAGTTCCAAAATTCTGTCATCAAAGATCTGCATTTTTACTCTAGGGATCCTAGACCTAAGGCTAACAATTTCTCAAAGAATGATATGGAAAACATCGTCAAGTTAGCCAGGAATCATGAATTGGTTATTTTATGGGCTAATAAATGAGGGGAAATGGTGGTCCAGGATTGGACACAGTATGACATGGAAGCTATTAGGCAACTCTCAGATGTCCATCAATATACACATTTAAGCATTGACCTCACCCCCTTCTTTAAAAAACAGATTGATGAGTTTTTGTCCTTAGCATTGGAGGAGGGCATCATTAATAACACTACCAAGCTACACTTTACACTAATGGATCACAGTCAGCAATACAATTATTTCTTGCCAAAATACATTAAAATCCCCGCAGTCCCCATGGTTGACCTATTGTTTCGAGGAGGGGTTCCCTCACTGAACCTCTGTCCTTGTTTCTCACTAAATATCTTAAGCCATTACTCAAATGTGTAAGAGCTCAAATTAGAGATACCACTGAATTCCTGCAGGTCATTTCTGATATGCAACTTGAACCAGACTGGTTACTGTGCACATTAGGTGTCACAGCTTTATATACCAATATCCTGCATTGGGCAGGGCTTGAATACTGATTATACAAAACAGAACTTTACCCGCCTGGTTTCAATAAGTTTCTTATTGGCCTCATAGAACATGTGCTCACTAAGAATGTCTTTTTTTATAAGGACAAATGTTTCTTGCAAATACAGAGCATGGCCATGGGAGCATCATTCGTCCCAGTATATGCCAATCTATTCATGGCATATATTGAGGAACAGATTATCTGTGACTGCTCCCATAATTTATTCATGGAGGAAATGGATATTTGGAAGAGATACTTGGATGATTGCTGGTTGGTTTGGAGATTGGATGTCGAATATCTATTAGAGTTCATTAGTTACTTAAATGAGAATAAATGGGGAATAGAATTTACGGTTAATCATCACAAAGATAGAATCACCTTCTTGGATGTTCTAGTTATTAGGGCTCTGGATCACACTTTAACCACTGAAGTCTATCGTAAATTTCCCGAACACAACTCCCTTCTCCATGCCACCAGCTTTCATCCCCCTCATATCTGCAAGAACATTCCTAAGTTCCAGTTTATGAGGATGAAATGCATCTGTTCTGATGAGAGTGCAGATGGGGATTTCAGGGATGACCTGGTATCTAGATTCAGGGACAGGGAGTACAAAATGGGACAAGTTCTGCATGTTAAAAACAGTGTGGAAAATATGAAAAGGGAGAACCTCCTTCATTATAAAGAAACACCCAAAGGTGGGGGATTCCCCTTAAGGTTTGTGACTACATATGGTCGTAATACTCGGGTATTGATGGACAGTGTCAAACACCACTGGAATATCTTGTTGGCTGACAACAAATTAAGTGAAATTTTGGGAAGTAGATGTTATTTTTCCTTCAGGAAAGGAAAAAATTTGGTGGCACACTTTAATCATTATAAACACTGTAATGACAGGGATAAACATTATTCCCAAGTCACACTCTCAGGAGATTCCTTAATTGGTTGCTTCCCATGTGGACACTGTGTCCATTGCTGCAAAATTCTTAACAGAAAATGTTTCAGTAGCAAAAACACTGCTCAGGTCTTTAACATTTCTTTCTTCACAAACTGACATTCAGACTGGGTAATATATCTTGCTAGCTGCAGCTGTTCAGCTTTTTATATTGGGTAAACATCAAGGCCATTGAAGTTTAGAATGTCCAAACACCTTAATGATATCAATCACCGTAAATTAACCAATGCCCTATATAAACATACCATACTGCATAAAAATGCTGTGTTCAGCTTTACATTGATTGACAGAATATGTGGGTCCAGATCCAATAAATCTGGCTGGCAAGAAATATTAAATGCAAAGGAGAAAAAATGGATCATTAAGTTAGGAGGTTTATTTAAACCTGGATTAAATGAACACCTTTAATTGGTCACATGTTTAATTTTCAATTATATATTATGAGTAAAATATTGTAATGTATTCACACTGATGAAGGCTATGTAATAGTATAGCCGAAACCGATCTGATTTTTACTCTATATGTGCTTTTGCACAATGAAATAAAAAGTTTGGTGAAAATTGCCACTGTTTGCTGGTCTTGTGCTTTTTGAACATTTCTTTCTAAATGTACCATAAACCTGCTCTTGTCTCACATCGTTTTGCAATTTCTGTTTGTATTAGGTTCATAGGTAGGTACTAGGCTATTGGCACTAGGGCCTATATAAGCCTAGCCAAATGGTACCCTGGCTTTTGCCACCTAAGAAAATTATTTTCCTGTGCCCCTGTCAAGCAGAGCCACAGAAGTGATCCCTGGGGTGAATTTCCTATCTCCCAGCCAATCATCAAGATTCTTCTTGAAGAGTGCTAATGAGGAACTTTGTTTGATATAGATAGGTAGTTTGTTCCAGAGTATGGGAAGTCTCTGGGACCGGAATCTATCCCTCCAGCATGTTCTGCTTATTGTGGTGACAAGGTTTAGGTCCCTAGAGCATGTAGCTTGGAGGGATTGGGATTTCTTCAAGTGAAGCATGTCCAGCAGCTCTGGGTTTGACATAGCTTTGTATGTTAGGCAGAGATCACCTCTGAGTAGGCGATATGCGAAGGAGTAAAGCTGGATTTTTTTGAGACGGTCTGCGTAATGCATCTGTTTGAGGCTAGTAATTCTCTATGTGAGGTAGTTCTGTGACCTTTCCAGTTGTTGTAGATGTTGTGAGGTACAGACCAAAAGGGGCATTGTACTCTATAATGGGTCTAATGAGTGATGAGTAGAGGAGAACAATGACCTCTTTTTTCCTGGATGAGAACCTTTTGTGATGAGGTGTGCCACGTAGAATGATTTCCTGACTACTGTGGCAATGTGATTATCAAAGGAGGGACTACTGTCCACCTGTGTCCCAAGGTCTCTTATCACACTTTCAGTGTTATGTAGACTACTGCCTATGTGGTAGTTCATGGGTAGAGCTTTTACCAAAAGGGATGACAATGCACTTTTTGGCATTGAGCTTGAGGCCATGGTTTTGACACCAGGCATCTGTCTCAGTGAGGCCCTTTTGTAGGATGTCCACATCATTAGAATTTTTGATTATGGCTCCTAGTTTGCAGTCAGCAGCAAACTTTTTTAGCCAAAGACCTTCTGTGTTAGCCTGTACTTCAGAGAAGTAGATACTAAATAGGAGAGAACCCAGGACTGAACCCTGTGGTACTCCACTTGTCACTGGTCTGAAGTTGGATTTAGAGTCTGCTATTTTCACAGTGTGGGTTCTGTCAATGAGCTAGTTGGCAACCCATCTTGTGACATAGGGATTTATATCTAGTTTATCTATAAATCCAGAGTGGGGGATGGTGTCAAAAGCCTTGGCAAGATCTAGATAGGCTGTGTGAACCACCTTACCCTCATCTACGGCTTTGGTGACCGCTTCAAAGAAGTCTATCAGGTTTTGGAGACGTGATCTACCTTTTACAAACCCAAACTGGGTAGGGTCCAGAGTTTGGAGATTACCAATGTCATTGTTTATAAGTTCCATGATGATACGTTCCATAGTCTTGCAGACCAGGCTCGTCAGGCTAATGGGGCGATTGTTCCTGGTGTCCGTGGTGGCTCTCCCTTTGTGGAGTGGGATAACTGTTGCTGTGCGCCATTCAGTAGGCAAAAAACCTGAGGTGAGGCTATGACTGAACATGGTACCTAGGTGGGGTGCCAGTGTGTTCTGTAGTTCGTGTAGAATGCAGCCTGGGATGTTGTCAAGTCCCATGGATGCTGTGTTTATGGCTTTGGAGAGTGTGTTTTTTTACCTGTACAAACATAATTACAAAAACTTTGCATTCCTCCGGTATAGAGATGGGCCCTTTAGGGGGTGAGAGAGGGGTAAAGTTAGCACTGAACCTATCTGCCAGGATGTTGGCAATATCAGTTGGTTCTGTATATTTAGTGCCATTGTGCTGTAACTCAGAGCAGATCTGAGTGTTGCCATTGAGATTCTTGACATAGCTATAGAATACTTTGTGGTTGTCTTTACAATCAGTGGTGATTTTGTTTTCAGAACTAGCTTTGGAAGATTTTATGAGGGGATCTCAGCTTCTTACTGAGGCTGACCACAGAGTTCCTCCAGTCATGGGATTTTACTCTTTTTTGCAACAGCTTATTTGTTCTGTTGTAGAGTTTCTTTATGGCAGGGGACCACCAGATTGGTTTCCTTTTTTTGAAGGATAGCATCTTGGTTCTGTTAGGGATTGCATGATCCATGCACTTGCGTAAATGCTTATAAAGTGCATTTGTATAGGATTCAGCAGTCGTACCTCTATTGTCCATCAGCATGGGTGTTGTGACGTTTGCCACTTCTGTCTTAAGAAGTGTGAAGTTGGCTTTGGAGAAATTTTTTATGGTGGTTTCCCTAAGGGAGGGTGGGGGTGGGATGTGGATTTCTAGGGTGATTAGCTTGTGGTCAGATCTGGCCAACGTGGAATTGACCTCTGGTTTGTCCTTGTACTGTGGTATCATTCTGGGTGATGGCAGGATGCTACTCAGGGCTAGGGTCATACCTGCTTGTGCTACAAGATCGGACAGCTCCTCCATGTCTTTTCATGTAGTCCAGGGAGGTTTGTCTCAGGTCATTCACACCACCATAGACAATGACAGAGTCATATTTGTACTTGTTGTGGAGTGACCTGAATGTGTGCATTATGTGGCAGATCCTGGCACCTGACAGGCAGCTGACAGTAACTTTCTCCTTGTTTAGCCTGGTGAGTGGAACATCAGTGTGCCTGACTATAGAGTCACCTATGACTAGAGTGTTGGGTACGTTGTTATGCCTTATGGGCTGTGGTTATGCTAACTTACCTTTAATTTCTCTTTAAACTGGCTACAACTTCTTTAACTATTAAATCTTTGTCATATAACTTATATTTGTTCTTTACTAATGTTTTAATATTATGTCTAACTTGGTGTAATTACTTAAACTATATTTGTTTTTGTATTATTTTAAAGAGTAGAAACATATTGCTCTTAAAATGTTGTGTAATATCTTGCAGCTTTTCTCCCTGGGCCTTCACTGAACATGGGCTCCTGCCTAGTCAGACTTTCCTGGTAATCAAATGCCAATAAATAAATATATAAAAGAAATTACTCCAATTAATTTTTACATGATACAAATTGTCATCTTGTGGCCACTTTGGGTTCATTACCATATGAAAATATTCAGGCCAATAAAGCCCAAACCACTAGATGTGGACATGCATGTTTCAGTCTTCTTAAGAGCTCATCAGCACAGCATAAGTGGGCTGGGTGTAAAGAACCTGTGTGTCTGAAGTATAGCCTAACAGTCCACTTATGCTGTGCTGATGAGGTCATAAGAAGGTTGAAACAAGCATGTCCACAGCTAGTTGAATTTGTCTTTAGTGGCCTGAATGTATCCACAAAGACTTAAAAAGAAAAAGTAAAATGTCATGGGCATTCAGAAGCCATATAGCTGGGACACTTGATGTCCATAAGGGCTGATTCTCACATACCCATAGTCCTCTATTACAGGAGGTTTAAGGTATCACACAGTGAAAACTCTAGCCTGGCAAGAATTTTCTTGTAGTTTGTTACCATATGAGGGATTACTGTGCACCTAATTAGCATGTAGACGTTGGCCACATTTTTTAAATTAAGATGAATTGATTGTGAATTCTTTTTTCTAGATATGGATATGAACAAAATTATATTTTTAGTACCTGCTTGAGAATTTGTACTATTGACAGACAGCCTTTGTTATGTGATAAAGGTGGCTATTATTAAAATATGAATTATGGCTTATTCAACTATAAAACTAAAAAAAAAAAAAAAAAAAATGCTGGAAGATTTTTACTTTGTACCAAGATAATTAAATTTGTCTTTAGGTTTTGAAGTGTATTAAAGACAGATGCTATTTTATCACGTATTCTCCAGAGAGATGAATTTGACAGATTATTTAATCCATAGTCATTATAAAGGGCCACCATTCAATATAGTAGCCAATATTGATAAAAAAAATGTTATGGGCTCTTGTGGGTGGTGAAGTGCATGTAGGTTTGTTTCTCCACTTAGTTATAATTTATATTATATTGGTGAGACAACTTGGGGCTTTAAGCTTAGGATGCAAGAACAGTAAAATAATATTAGACAAATAAGTGGATAACCCAATGGCTGAACATTTTATTAAAGCACATAATAAAAAATGTTTATGGTTTAAAATGCACGTGTTAGGAAAAGATAATGAGTGAAGAAAGAGAGTTTAAGGGTGACATTCATAGTCACCTGCGCAAATGTGATAGGGGTATCCCTGATGCTTAAGAATGAGTGTAGCAAAGGAAAAATGTATAGAGGTCATTTACACTAATGCACAAAGCCTGACAAATAATGAGATGGAAATGAGAAATGTTATAAAGTGAAGTAGGCTAATGAGGCGGTTTTGCAATTAGTAGTCCAACATCCTTGCGTTACACATATCCATTGTTAAATACGGTGCTTTGCCTTTGATATTGGAGTTACAATCTGTAAACTTGTTTCCCCAAGTATGCACAAGCACTTCCCTGACATACAAATGAATTATTTCCTCCAGCAACCCCTTCATTAATTTGTATTAAGTATGCATAAGTAGAAAATGACAACATAAATTATTTTACCCAGCAGTCACTTCAGCAGTCTGACCATGTATTCACAAGCATTTACCTGACACATACATGAATTATTTACCCCAGCAACCCCTTTAGTAACATGTTCTAGTATGTATAAGTACCAAAATGAAGCATTCACCCTGCAGTATGCACATCCA
This sequence comes from Protopterus annectens, assembly GCF_019279795.1. Taxonomy (NCBI): domain Eukaryota; kingdom Metazoa; phylum Chordata; order Ceratodontiformes; family Protopteridae; genus Protopterus; species Protopterus annectens. Next base: position 578,781,357 of record NC_056730.1, on the reverse strand, counting down.
TTGTTAAACGTGATACTTTGCCTGTGATTGCAGTCGGTGAACTTGTTTGTTTAAGTGTGCACAAGCACTTCTCTGACACACAAATTAATTATTTCCCCCAGCAACCCCTTCATTAGTTTGCATTAAGTATGCCCAAGCACTAAATTGACACAATAAATAATTTTGCACAGCAGTCACTTCAGCAGCATGCACGCACAAGCACTTCCCTTGTATACAAATGAATTATTTCCCTCAACAACCCCTTCAGTAATGTTTCCTGGTATGCACAAGCACTAACATGTAATATTTACCCAAGTGACCCCTTCAGTAGCATGCCCCAGTATGCACAAGCACCAAAATGAAACATTCACCCAAGTGATCCCTCCAGACAGAAAGATGAGGAAAATAGTCATCATAAACCTTTCATAACAGATGTCAGCAAAAGTCTGCTCACCAGTCCAGAGTACATTAAAGGCAGATGGAAGAAATACTTCTAGCAACTTCGGAATGAAGAAAACACTGTTGAAGCCGCAATGGCCTATACACAACCTATAATTAAGGAGTAAGAAGAACCCATCCTAGAAGAGGTAATAAGCACCATTAAGGAAAAGTAAGTATGGGAAAGCAGCAGCAGGCTTAGATAAAGATACACACACAGAAATGTCTCCTGAGGTCACTCATCATAGTATGGACAGAAAAGTATATCCCATATAATGGGAGAAAAACATTCTAGTGCTACTGTACAAGAACACAGGGGACATTCACAACTATGGAGCAGTATAGCGGTATCAAACTCTTGGCACACTGCATGAATTTGTTGGAGAGGATGATTAATAAATATTCAGAATAGTTTAAAGTTAGATGAGAGATGAGCAATTTGGATTCAGATCGGCATGCATCACAACTGACCCGTTGTTTACAGTTAAACAGATAGTGGAGAAAATGTAGTAGATAAGGAAAGAGTCCAAATGAGTTATTTCTAGACATGGAGAAAGCAAATGACAAGGTGCCAAGAAAGCTGATTCAGGCAACCCTGCAATTGTTCAAAGTCTCAGAAACATTGGTTGAATTAGCGCAGGCAATGTATGAGGAACCAATGACACAATTACAGAGGGGTTTCCAGTGAGAGTGGGTGTCCACCAGAGTTCAGCTCTGAGTCCACTGCTGCTCATATTGGTGATGGTGTAAATTATCAAACAGGTCGAAGGGGACAGATTATTAAATCTGCTGTATGCTGATAAGATTGCATTGCAAGCAGACTCTAAACAGCAACTTCAGCAAATTATAAGCGACTAGAAAATAAAGGATAAGAGGATAAAACTGAGTACAGACAAGACAGTTGTCATGGTTGCAAATGGGGAACTCAGAAGGAGCTGAAAATTGGGGTAGTAGGGAACATAGTGGAACAGGTTAACAAATTCAATGGCGAAATGGTTGAGGAGAAGGGAAGTCTTAATGAAGAGGTTAAAGCAAGAACTCGAAGGGCTGCAGCCAACTGGCACAGAGTTTCAATGGTAATCTGTGACAGAAGAATGTAGAAGAAACTGTACAAAACAGTGGTGTGACCAGTGCTTCGACAGGTATGAAGTTATCATTAATACTGAATATCCCATTGAAAACTCCATTTGGTTTATATTGCAACACATGCAGAAGGTTGGAAAGTAGAACCTGAATGAGACAGCCATAATGTTCAGGGATTTTCTCAATTTGTTAAGACAGTGAGATTTTGTTTTTCAGATCACTTCTCATGGAAAAGATATTAAAAGTTGGTGGATTGCTGCTGACTTTTGAAGTAATGTGATAAGCAGATAATGCTGAATTCCACTAGAAATAAACATTCTAACATCATAAATTCCTGAAGACAGTTAACTAATCTATAATGCTAAACAAGGTGGGTATGAGGCAGTGAGAAACATCAAGCCCATGTGCATGGTGTAGTCCAATACTGCATGACTGTTATACTTCATGACATCATGTCATGACATCATGTCAATGTTTCAGCTAACAGATCTCTATGATTGGAAAGCAAGCAGCTAAAACATCTGACACAAATGAAGTCATTAAGTTAGTTTCCTAATTTTAAATTATATTTCTTTATCTGAAAATATAGAAAATATGGTAATAAGTTCTACAAGCTCAAAATTTTTTGTGTAAAAAAGCTTTAATGACCCTCATATTATTCAGATTACTTTGCATAGGTAAAATGTGATCTAGTAAAAAGAAAAATATCAGTTCATCAAAATGAAATATCATGGTGTCATGTAAAAGCCCAAATCTAGTTTCAGCCCACATAAATAATACACAGTGGCCCAAAGATCAAGACATTTCAGCGCCAGTGCATAATCTAGCCCAATTGTATTCATTATTTAGTTCATAAAAAACAATTTAGGTTTTCATGGCAAATTATTCTCTCTTGAAAGATACATTAATTGCTATCCATGTGCTGCTGCACATGAGAACCAAAAAATCCACACTGCCCTGCTAATAAAATTTGCAATATTTTGTAATATTTAATGAATGATACAACAGAAGTTTTATTGAACTTTTTAATATAATGTCCCTGAAATGACAAACCAATACAGCTAAATAAGTCATTTAACAACAACTCATGGCAGGCAGAAAGTAAACCAAACAGATATCAGCATTTATTTAATATTCAGCTCCTGATAACTCAGATTGATTATTGCAGTACTCAACTTCATTAATTCAGCAGTTAATTAACGCTATAACAGTATACATGACTTCAAAAACATGTATTATTTTCTAACTGACATACTTGAATACTGACTTTATAATATTAATATAGACTATTCAGTTTCATAAACAGTGCAGCAGAGCTTTCCCTTAGTGCAATAACTATAATACAGCCTGTTTTATACACTACCCATACCCAGGAATCATTGAATATGATTTGTTGTCTTCAGGACCAGCTTTTGGTCAACTGGTGCCCTAGGCAAAAGGGCTCTACAGTGTTCCCATCCTGGTTTACCTACACAATCCGGATTACTTTTTTTGATTCCTTTTTCCTCACAGCTTGTCTTACTCTTCATTTTGTCTTGTATTCATTCAAAATATTTTAAAGAAACCATTGCTTTACTGCAAAAAATTAACAAATAAATACTGGAAAATCACCTCTGACAGACAGGTGCCCTAAGTGGCCGTATAGTTGGCCTATGCCTAAGGCTGGCTATGGTTGCCTTAGAAAAGGACTATATTGTTTACCCATTACACACTGCACAGTTCTGCATCTTTCTTCCTGTTATCATGAAGTACAAAGCAAAATAATTTCTACAGAGTGAGTTGTATATGTTTCTAGCACTATATTGCCAAATGTTGATTTCTGGAATGATTTCAAAATGTTGCATCTTCCTTTTCCACCATCATAAAGTGCAAAGTAAAATATCACAGCTCTACTCAAACAAAATGTTTAATGTTTCTTGTGCACTTGTACAAAACAGGGCTACTTCCACTGTCTATTTTACACACACACACACACACACACACACACACACACACACACACACACACACACACACACACACACACACACACATACACACACGCTCGCCCTCCATCTCTCTCCAGTCCAATCAACTATCTCAACCTCATGCTATAATTCCACTGTACAAATTGCCAAACAAGTTTCTAACACTAACAAAGATTGCTTTCTTGAATAATATAAAATGCTATAACTTACTTCCCATCACCATAAACTACAGAGCAAAATGTTACAACTCTATGTAAAAAAAATCTGCCTAGCCCAAAGTGCATTAATATGTATTGTATGAAGCAGTGCTATGTTCACTGTCTACCTCATGAACATAGCTTATAACATAACTTTCTAGTACTGCATTGCCTTCAATTAGCCTCTACATATTGTTTTATGCACCCCATACGTTATAACAAAACAGTGTTTATTGCTGAATCATGTAATGTTGTTTCCCCATTAACAGCACACTAAAAGGTTTCATAATTGTCCTTTTAACAGCATAACTCTTTGTTAGCATGCTGACAACATACAACACATAAACATAGTTAGGTAACTACTTCACTAACATGCTGACCATGGTACAATGCAATACACATGCATGTGTCATTAATAATTATCAGGTGGTATGACGTACAGCTTAAACCTGAAGTAAAAGGTTGCACCATTTTCTTCCTCATTAACAATGTACCTCATTTGATATTAATACTACAATGCCAAATGTTGCTTCCTTGAATCATTTTAAAATGTATATATTTAAGATATAATAGTTCACAAAGAACAATATTTTTCTATACCTTGTGTTTTAATATGTTTATTTATTTTATTTTATTTTACATTTGTTGACCGGGCTAGTCCAACTGGATAATTTCCATTTTCAGTGGAGGCCCGGGGAGAAAAGCTCCAAGATAAAACAAGGTTATAAAAATTAAATAATTTACAATAATTTGTTGGTATGTTACACACATTGAAGCAACAATGCTTACATCTCAGTTGGTCAAGTAATATAAAACATAGTACTATCCACATATTTGAGAGAGACAGTAATTACAGTTACAATAGGTCCTTTGATATCCTAGAGAAAGGAAGCAATTTTTTTATTTCTGGGAATATAATAGAAAAAAGAAAAAAAAGTAGATTAGTCTGATTTGTACACAGACAGAGCCAGTTATTCAGATGTAAAAGTTGTTTTGAAAAGAGAAGGAAGGAAAGGAGGTGATGTGAAGAGGATGATTCCATATTTATTTAACTTTTTGGGAGAAAAGGCAGTTACCTGCTGCTTTGAATTTGTAATTCTAGTTGTGTTGTGTGTGAGTTAGCGGCCAGGCTGGGCAGCTTGGATTAGGATTTTATTATTAGGGAGGTAGGTAAAAGGCAGGTGTCTTTATTGGTTGGTACAAAATGTTATGAGTTATTAAGAGTTGTTGATATTGTGCTGTTTAGTTCAGTTCTAACAGTGTAAAGTTTTTAAGTTAAGACAGTGGTGAGTTCTATACTGGGATGCTGGGTAAGCTGTGAGCTTGTTGTGGTTGGGATGTAGGTCAGTTTCTTCTTTAGGCTGCTTTTTAAGAGATTAGATAGAGATAAGAGAAGCATGTGAGATAGTGGAGAATGTGGGTGTGATGAAAGGTGTGGTCCGGCTTGGTGTAAGGTTTAATTCTGTACAGTGAACAGTGAACTTCTTTTATAACTTTTATTATGTTGTTATTGTGGTAATCATAATAGTTAATATTGGTGGTAATACTAGGTAGTAGATAGTAGACAGTTAGAGATAGCAGAGAATGGAGTTGTCACAGCAGCAGTAACAGTGTTGAGAAAGATTGTGGGTAGGTGTGAAGGTTAAGGAGTTTTTGTTTTTTTTGGGACCAGGGTTGACTTCTCTTTGAGAACCACTGTTCATTTACAGAGAAAAAGGTGGATTGTCAAGCTGTGCATTCAGATTGAGGGAAGCTGTGCATATAATGGTAGAATCATCTTCATATTGTATGCAGTTGTGTGTCTGATAGATGATTGAGATCATTAATAAAAATGGAGAGTGAGGGAGTGGAAATAGTATAGAGAGTAGATGGAGAATTTTTAGAGAGAGCAGGTTGTTGTGATAGAGAGAGATCCAGAGAGCTGCTTGGGTTCAAGACAGAAAGATAGGATGAGAACCAGGATGTGGAAGATGAGACAAGGTGGAGATTTTTTAGGCTTAGAAGAAGGTGTGATAAAGAGATGAGGGTTGCTTTTGATTGTCTAAGGAAAAAAGAGGGTGTTAGGAAATTAAATGTGAAGTTAGAGTTTGTGGTGTTGGTAAGAGGAGAGTGGTGTTGTGGTGTACTGTAGTGCAGTGAGTCTGATGCCTGTGAGAGTTAGAATTAGTGTATTGTTACAGATGGGAGATGGTTTGTTTATGTGGACATTTTTCCATTTCCATTATTTTTGGCTGGAAGATAATAGAGCTGTAGGGTGATAGTTTAGAGAGGTCTGTGGATAGTTCTCCTTTGTAAGGTTTTACCTCCTTTGTGTATCTGATTAGATAAAGATAATTATTTAATTATTTTAGAGAAAGGAGAGAGAGATAGAAATATTACTAAGCTTTAACTGCTATTTTGCATTTATTCTGAGCTAGCTGCCCTATGGGGGTAGTTGTTGGGGGAAGGAAGTGTGGAGGAGTTTGTATGTAGGAAGGAGTGATGGTTGTGGGGTGGGAGGTAGTTTGGAATTGAAATTAGTTAAAGGGTGGATGTGAATCAAGAGATGAGTGGTTAACTATGAATCAGGGAGATATCAAGTTAGGTATTGTGGGTGTGGTGTAACTACTTGGGGAGATTAGGGTCTAAATATGATAGTGGTGATATACTAAATTTGTTGTCTGGGTGGTTTATTATTGGATGGTAGACCAGATTTTTTTGTTTTTTTTTGGTTTTTTGGTGGAAGTTCAAAGTAGTAATTTTTCTGTGTTGAAATGCCTCTTTTGGTGTTGTTTTTTTTTTAGCTTTATTTCTAAGTATGATTTTTATTTTTCTATAGAGGGTTCTTCTTCCAAGCTTTTTTTCGTGATGATTTTTTTGTTTAAAGATGGAGGTTTGCCATGGCTTTGTTTTTGAGAGTGTTCTAATTGTTCGCGATTGGGTTCAGTGAGATTTAAAGATTAGGAGATACAGAGTATGTGTTCAGCAGAGTTTGTCAGTTCAGAGGTAAGAGGGGTTTTGAGGTCATATAGTGACAGATCAGTTTGAAACTATTGAGATATTTTGTTTTTTTTTTATTAGTATAGTGTTCTGTGAGAGGGTAGGTGTTTACATTGGTTTTGTCTTACAATTATTTTGTTGAAGTGATGATCGGGTAGTTCATCATTAGGATGCCAGTATGGTATTGTTTAGGGGAGTGAGTTTGAGTCCATCCAGTCAGGAAGGCAGTTTTTTTTTTTATTTATTATTCTATTGGGAGGGGGAGTATCAGTTTGAAACCAAAAAGTTATAAGGTTTATATTTTTAGGGAGAGAACATTACAAGATTATAATCAATCAATATTTAAAGGGATAGTGTTTCTAGTTGAGTGAGGAGGGAGAGTGACTTAGAAGTTGCTCTAAAGTAAGTAGGTCCCCAAAGGGTTGTTTCATATGAGGGAGAATGTTAATAATTATAGTGGTGTTAATTTGAATTTTTAATTTTTTTATTTCAGCAGATTATTTTTTTGAATGGGGGTAGGTGAAAAAAGAAATAGCAAGAATCATGTTTTGTATAATTTCAATACCACTCCTTGAGGATTTTATCTAATCTTTGGATAAGCATATATCCAGGTGGGGTATTTTCAATGTCTTTTAATTGAAGGTTTAATAAGTTCTGATAATTATATTTATGTTGAATTTGTGAACTTCTAATAGGGCATAGGTTGTATAATAAGTATTATGTATAGATCGTATTGATTTTTGGGCAGAGTAGTTAAGGGGATGATGGGTTGGAGTTAAGAGTGAGAGCTTGTAGATTTTTGTGTAGAGTAATATAGTTTTAGTTTTGTAGGTGCCTGGGTTAGTAAAGTGACTTCTTCTTTTAGTTTTTATAGTTTTAGTTTGGTAGTAATATTTGGAGTTTGTGAGAAGTTTTTTCTTTAGCTGTTTTTTTAAAGTTAGTTGTCAGTGTGGTTTTTATTTAAAAGTAGGTAACTGGATTGTGAGGGAGGATGTACAATAGACCGAATTATGTGGGTTGTCGGGTAGGTGGTATGTTGTGAAAAGAGTAGAGAAGAAAAGGAAGTTTCATAAGTAGTTAGTAAGTAGTGGGGATTAGAGGTTAAGTAGATGTGGTAATTTAATTTTAGGGGTGTGTAGTTATGGTGTATGGTAGGTGGTTGTGGGTTGGAAGTAGGGAGTTGTGGTGTGTTAGTGTGGTTTGTAATTGTGTTTGTAGAGTAGTGTGGTAGAATTAAGGGTGAGTGTGTGGTAGTGTGTTATGTGTGAGGTGTTAGTGTGAGTAAGGTGTGAGTAGTAGGGGGAGGTGTGGTGTGTAGGTGTTTGTATGCTTTTTTACTTTGCAGCCACAATTAAGACACAGTTATCTATCAGTTCAGTATCTTTATTGTAGCTTCTGTATGCTGGTTTATGTACCTCCTATTTGGATATAGCAAACTAGCACTTGTTTTCATAGAATAAGCCATTATTGGTTTCCAACTTCACAGAGAACTGAACAAGTTTCCTATTTGTTTGTCTAACGTTACAATTTTTGCATTAATACACTAACAACCCACAGCACACCAGTGCAATTAATATTTCTAGCATGCTAATGTGGATCCTGCTACCCAGGTAACCTGATAGTACAGCAACAACATACAGCACTATTACAGTAACAACATCCAATATATTATTGCAGTAGGGTTAATCACACTAATGTGTTATATAAAAAGTGTATTCCCTGTATGAATTAAACAAAGCACAATTTACACACACACACACACACACACACACACACACACACACACACACACACACACACACACACACACACACACACACACACCAGTCTTTCTGCTCTCTTTCCATTGTCAGCCTTAAAAAAAATGTCCCTTGTACTATGTTCAGTACTTAATAATGAAAACAGAAAAAAAAATATTCACACAAAAGTACTGTATCTAGAACAGAGTACAGAACTTCTATATTTTTGGCTCTGCTATTTCTTCTTTACATTGTAGTTAGTCTTAGACTATATACAGACAGCATTAATACTTTGGGTAGCTGCCAATATAGACATCAGTTTTTTAACTAACATGGGAGCAAGGTTGATTGAATCATAGCAAATAAAATAGCAATTGCTAATGGTGCATAACAGCACAGGTTAAAGCATTTTTGCCCCTTCAGTGCTACATTCTATTGCTTTGTCTTTAGCAGCCTTTCTCTTTGAATTTATACATTTTTATTTTCAATTTATTTGTTCTAATCAGGAAAAGTATATCTGCGTAATGAGGATGAATGTCCTTCTCTGTCATAGTGCTTGTATAACTTGTTAACTGCGAATAAAAATGTAAAAAAAAAAACAAAGGAAAATGACCAGGTCAACCACAAGTAAACTCTTTTATATAATGACAGGAACAGAAATACAAGAAATGTGCAGGGTAAGTGGCTGCACAAAAAACGTTTAAATTAATGGATGAAACAACATTCTCATCAAGACAACAAATCGCTGCAAGGTACATCCGCCAATGTGGGCCAATCAAAAAAATACAGTCATTGATTATGTCATCGGTTGCTAAGTACTACTTGTAACTCTCCAAAATGTTACGAACCAAATTGGAAAATAAATAGTGTGAGCTCAAAGTAGTCAATCAAATAAATAAAAATTAAATGAAAAACATAACAGTCTTAAAAATATATGTAGTAAAAAATTGGACTAGCGGACTTCTAAAGCTCGCTTTCTCAACTCACTGGCAATGGAAATAGTTTCATTAATCTCTTAATTGCCAGTGAATTCTCGGTGTAATAGCCTATCCTGCCAATCATCATTAAAAGGTACCAATTTAATTTGCTCCAAAGCTAAAAAAAGGAACTTGTCAAATTTACTGCAACACAAAGAGTGCCTGGCTAAAGAACTCTGGTTATCGTTATGGCAAATACTGTAAAGATGTTGGTAAATCCATTTATTGAGGCTGTTTTTAGTTT